>NC_088363.1:63939733-64052233 GCF_034508935.2 Berghia stephanieae | reverse complement strand
GTTCTGTTGCCAAAAAAATCCGAATTCATTCTGGTCATTAATGTTGCAAGAAAAGCGTTCTCACATATTGTTCCCTGATTGAGTCATGATACACGTGTGCTGTTATTTAAACCTCAATGCCGACAAGCCCTGAGTGATGGTTAGTTTTATACCGGCCCATACCACAACGGACCAGCCGTCAAATCTCAAGACCTCTTTTACTCAATTAGCAGTGTAACGATCACCTATCCAGTCAGTCAGTCAATCCTCTCCGGACCTGCTGGCACTTGATGCGATGCAAGGGATCTCCACCTGGTCCTGTCAGCAGCTATTCTTGGGGCCATCTCGAGGGACAGACCTCTCTGCTTTAGGTCCCTCTCTACGGTACGTCTCCAAGTCTCCTTGGGGCGGCCTCGCTTCCTCTTCCCTTGGGGTGTCCATCGCAGAGCCTTCCTTATCAGCATCAGTGTTTCATCAGGTCTGCGACAGACATGCCCCAACCATTGCCATCTTCTCCTTTTAATGAGACTAATGATCACCTACCCGGGGTCGTATTATTTGCAGTCAATCAGCAAGCGAAAGTTTACACATGCTTTGGTCAGAAAAAAAAGGTCCAATTTGGGCTCAACCAACGTTTTGAACAACGGCCAGGGACGGCTGGTAATAATGGGCAGGGTGGGCAAATACCAGCCTGTTTTTTCAGGTTATAAGCTGTATTACCAGGTCCGAAATAATCAAATTTAAATTAGATAATTTCAAAAGTTACTACTTAAACTTGATACTTCATACTGAAATCAATTTGTTAGTATTTTTGATAGATTGCGAATCACCATGCACCCCGTAATGCATAAACCAGGATACGCTCCTGTTCTTTTTATCACCCCCCCCCCCCCCCCAACCACTCCACTCCGCCCACATCGTCATCTCATCGTCACGTCGCCTGACGGTGAACTACGATTTTTGCTGTCTGGCCTCTCTAGTACTAGGTCGGGCTAATTCAAATGAGCCCACCTTAATAACCAGTGAACACTGAATAGAGCTTTTGGCAAACGAACTTTTTCTTATTTATTGCCTTACTTGTGCTGGTACCATTGATGTAATGACTTTGGGAAGGTTCCAGTATTGAATTAAATTTATTAATTTACTAATATTATATCAATTTAGTATTAATTTGTGTTGTTTTTATATATTTGTTTATCCATTTAAATTATTTCTTTTTTTTTCTCGTTTTCTTTAGTACTTCTCAAAACTCATTTATTTAAATTGTTTTCTTATTTGTTTTTTTGTTTTTTTTTTTTTTGTTTTTTTTTTTTTGTTTTTTAACAAATTAATTTGTTAGTTCTTTTTTTTATTATTCTTAAAGTAATTACCGCTGTATTTTTATTGCCAGACTAAATAATTTTGCAAAACAATGTAATTTTCTATTGTATTCCCTCTAATAAAATAAAACACTTTTATTAAAAAGTCACGACTAAATAAATATATAAAATACAACCACCATTTTGGTTTTCTCAACAATTGAATTAGTATACGAGAAATACTCTTCTGAGTAAGGAGAGAGTTGAATTCTAACTAAGTTATAGAGGAAATAAATACGTTTAAAGAAAGGGTGGGCAGATTCCGTACTTGCCCGTCCTGAAGCTAATACATACATAAGATGGTTCGCGATGAAGAGGCGGGAAGCTAGGGGTTGGTTGGGGAAGGAGTAAAGATAACACGGTCGATATTGTGATAGTATAACGAATGCATGAGGAGAGATTGGTAACATTCTTTTGTCTTAATTGTATTGTGTGAATTATTGGCGAAAGCCTAAGATTAAATAAACTTTGTAATATCGTATGGTGGTAACCATCATTGTCGACGACATCGTCGTTGTCATCATCATCATCATCATCATCATTATCATCATCATTATCATCATCATCATCATCATTAACAACAACAACAACAACAACAACAACAACAACAACATTAACAACAAGTACAACAATAGCAATAAAAACAATATCAACATCATCATACAATTTCCGTCATCGTCTCCACAACTATCATTCTAACCATCAGCACCACCAAAACCACTATCATAATTACATCCTCCCTCGCCGCCTCGTCTTCCTCCTCCTCCTCCTCCTCCACCACCACCACCACCGCTACCACTATTCCAACCACTACCACCACCGGCACAATCATTCTAACCACCAAGACAGCAGTAAAATGATGCAATTTCAGCTCTGAATGAAACTCGAGTCATATCGCTGTTGTTGCTTCTCGATGAAAACTTAAAGGTTACTACATACTACTGAAAACCAGTAATGTAACAGAAATATTAATCTCGCCGTTGAGGGATTAAAGGATCTCTTTAATTTTTCGAGTGAACGAAATGGACTTCTATTGTCAAGGTGTTGTCGCATTATGTCTCGTCGCTTTATTTTTTTAGTTGTATTCTCTTTCGTGATTAATTTTTGATTACGTTTGGAATTATTAAAATCTACTGGTATTGTCATTTCATTGTGAATGTGATTATTTGTGGTTGAAATATTTTTTTTAAAGGTAAAAAAAAAAGAATTATAATTAAAAATAAATAAATAAATAAATATTTTATATATATATATATATATATATATATATATATATATATATATATATATATATATATATATATATATATATATGACCTGATCATTTTTGCCCCACCACTGTAAATAGGCTAGAACCGCCACTGACAACAGCCCATTCAAGCCTTACAATCTCGGGATGTACCTTGAGCAGAATGGATTTTTTGTCCATATTAAAATTTGTTTTTTTGTACTGTCATTATGTTTCCAATGGAATGCAAGTAGCTTCCGACACTTTTAATAACCAAGCGATGTTTATTTTTTCCTTATTTTGAGCTGTCGATTTTTATGTTTAGTTTTTTCTCTCTTGTGTAGCTTTGATAAAGGTACAATAAAGTTTGTTAATCTTGTAGATTTTCAGACACTTTGTTGAAAATTGTATTGGCTTTTTATTGGCACTATAGTCGGCATTTTAAAGTGTGCCACGTTGTTATGACGCTATTGGTGGGTAAGCTCATGTCTGTATTGACGCTAAGTATATAATACAGTGGAATGGGGTGACTAAAGTCACTTTTTTAACATCTTTATACTTTATACTTTATAAAGTATGGGGAAGTGTGAAATCTATCAATGTTTGTACATTCTACCATATTCGTTTAACTCTCTCCTTACCAACTATAGGAAAATCGTCACATTCGTTACGATACAACCAATATATTTTTAATTCAAATTTCTTTTTTACATCTTAAAATTTATGAAAATGATCTGAACAGTATGTTATAGAGTATGTTTTGCTAAATAACCTATGTATCATTATCAGAAGTGTGGGTCAGGAAAAGGCAAGCCTTGTCTGAACGCCGGGTTGGATCATCCTTCGTCTGGTCCCTATCCTGTTGCTTTTCAAGCACGATTGCATCCAATCTGGTATCACCTTCAGGGTCATTGGGGCACGCAAGCTCCTGCACGACGGCAACGTGCTGATCCCTGTAAAAGTTTTCCAGGTCTACAGGATCAACCAAGAAAATACTGGGTAGCTGCAAATAGACTACGGTCAAAACATACAAGAACAGCTGCCAACATGCACAAATGGGGGCTCCAAGAATCACCAACATGCCCAAAGTGCAACCAAGCACCACAAGATGCAAACCACCTCGTACTAGATTGCCCAGAGACAAAACTTGAAGGGGGATTTGAAACCATCAACAAATGTGATAATGACTTCAGAACCTGGATTGATACCTTGAACATAGAAGTGTAGCCGAACGATACTACTACGACCTATGTATCGCAAGAACTTACTGCTATAGAGCAGTAAAAGTAGGTGCCCCAAACGTAAACAAAGGTCTAGAAGCACATGGCAAACCACATGTTCCTGTCTTGACAGCTCACGTTCCAATGTAAATTATAGAAAAAAATAACCTTTAAAATTTGGCTGTTAGGTGGCAAAAGAAACACATATTCATAAATACTCGATCATGCATCAAATAATGTCTAGATATGGATATTTTATGGAACAAAAGGTAAAATTTATCAGAAGTTACAGTCTATCTATTTTTAGACCAGAGCAAATTATTGCGCTGGTGTGAACAAGACGAGAATTATTCGGAGCCTGGTTTTCAGAATAATTTAGCCTTATATTATCATTTCTGCAACTGTTAGATTTTATGTAAACATATTTTCAATACTGAAAGTGTATTGCCCACAACTCAAACTACAAAATTGGGAGACCTATATTGTGCGTAAATTATTCCGGTCCCTAACGAAAATCACTAGCAACTTGTTATTGTTTACGTTTGGGGCACCTAATTTTACTGCTCTATTGTGTTTGAGTGATAAAAAAATTGTTTTTGGGTTAGTTAGGCGTGAAGTTTTGGGGAAAATCCTGAAAATGGCTGGAAAGGAGAGAGTTGATATTTTTCAATCTGGGGGCACATTTGGGGGCTAATCCTAGTCACCCTATTCTAAGGTACTCGAATCATAATAATACCCTGAATTTCAAAGTAGCACAATATCAGCAATTGATTTTATTATCATTATGGCATCTTATCAGACATTATTTATTCATATTCACATTCTTATCAAAGAGCTTGCAAATTGATGATGATGATGATGATGATGATGATGATGATGATGATGATGATGATGATGATGATGATAATAATGATGATGATGGTGATGATGATGGTGATGATGATGATGATGATGATGATGATGATGAGGAGGAGGAGGAGGAGGAGGAGGAGGAGGAGGAGGAGAAGGAGGGGGATGATGATGATGATGATGATGATGACGACGACGATGATGATGATGGCGACGATGATGATGATGATGATGATGATGATGATGATGATGATGATGATGATGATGATGATCACGACGACGATGATGAAGACGACGGCAACGATGGTCTCAATAAAGTAGTACTATAATACCACTGTCGATTTCACATCACACAGGTTAGTTTCGAGAGACATCGTATACAACACCTTCCCGTCAATTTCTAGCGTCTCGTTTCTTTTGCAAGTTTCACCACGTTTATTTATGGCAATATTTTGGGACGGTGAAACGGAAAGATTTTTCCTGAAAACAAACGGATGGAAACGATGGAGGTGTTTGCAAGGTATAGATCTGGTGTAGAGCCTGACTGTCGATTCCAGTTGGTGAGAAAATGACGGCGCCTTGCATATCAGAGGGGAGTAGTTTTTGTTAAGGACAGACTTTGTATCGTAAGGAGCAGGAGACAATCTCCCAGCAAAGGGTCTAAGAACTAAGGGGAACACTTGAATCTTTGGGAAAACGAAATCTGATTTGTATTGTGGCAACTCGTCATATATATGAGTAGAATTTTCCCGAAAGAAAAATATATCCACATAAGGCCATTGATATGGTAGTTGTGAAGATGGTGTTGGTCTCCGTTTGAAAAATTTTGAGGCAATTTTGGAAGTGTTGGACCGATAAAAGTGAAAGCCGTCCACGGATGAAAGAATTTTGGTGAGCGTTTCCTTTTGCGATGAATTCGTCATGACGTCAATGTCATCGTCCCAGGGAATGACGTCATGATGTCGATATGATCCCAGTAAGGATCCACCGTATAAGAAGAACGTGATGTTGTTTTCCTTACAAACACGACTAAAGGTGTGGAACGTGAACAATAGAACTTGACGTTCGGAATGAGTCATTGATGTGTTGAAAGCTTTCAAATTCAATTTGGTTTTCGCTCGTTTGGTCATGAGATATGGTTTAAATAGTTCATTTGTTTCTTGGTTTGATGCTGTTGTGGTCTTTCTAATCTCTGCGACATGCCAATGGCTTTGTATTCCAACACCTTCTCCGATAGATCTTTGACGTTGATGTTTTATGCTTAGGGGAGTCAATTCTTTCCTAAACGACTTGTTCAAATTGCAAACTTTTGTAAAATTCTCGGGGGTGAAACACATTATGATGAGATAAGATGTGTATATCACAACCACAGTAAAGAAACTGATTAGGGAAAACTTTAACGTTTTGTTTGTAATCCTCATGGCGTACGTCGACAAGTACCTTTAAATACACAAGAAAGTAAAATGGTTAGAAAACAGACGACTCATTGAAGCTAAAAAAAAACTAAATTATTTTGTTAGATAGGCTTTGGTGGCCGGCATTAATTTATTTATTTATGTTTTGATTTATCTTCTGATTACTTTTTATATAACGCAATATCCACTAAAAGTGCTCAAAGCGCTTTACAAAGGGCCCCTGACCAACACCAATAACACGTAACATAAAGAACGAGGCATGACCCTGTTCGGCGATAATACAATTTTTTTTCCGACAGAGACAACGCTGTTAACGGCCAGGTACTCATTTTATACCTGAGGACGGCGAGAGAATGTGAGTAAAGAGACTTTTCCAAGGTCTCAACTATGCGCCGAGCGAGGCTCGAACCCAGAGTCTTCCGATTCGAAAGCGAGTATCATACCACAAGACCACACATTGAATATATTTATTCATATATTTGTATATTTATCAATTCATTTATTTACCTATCTTTATTTTTCAAATTATTTTTGTTCTCTCCTTCTTATCGTATAAGGATTTACGGGAAGGATTTATTATTTTACTTTAAAGCACAATCCTCTCATTATAAATTCGCCGTAAATGTCCTATTCATCGTCTGTTTTGTTGATAAAAGGGAAAGCCGAACCGTTCACATCATATGTTTTTGTGGATTGAATTGAGTCCTCTATTCTACTTTTCATTGTTTATACTTCTTTGAGTTTCAAACAGCAACATTTCCGTAATTTTTAAATACTCATCTTAAACTGACGTTTGTCCCTATGTCCTTTGACATGAGACCTTATATACTTGATACTTGACTGCAAAATTAACTATACAATCTGCGTGTTTGGGAGGGGGGGGGGGGGGATCGTTACTGCTATCAAAACAATACGCTGCATTTTTATACTGATCGTAAAGAAACTGAATTTCCTTTAAGTTGATATGAAATACATAATGTAATTGCTTTTAGAAATTAAAAATTAAAGTCTTTCTTTATTTGATCGAAAATATTCAGAATTTGACAATCATATAAAATTTGTTTAAAGAAATGAATTCTATGAAGTGTTTCGCGTCACAATGATTCAGCTAAAATGAAAGTAACAAAGTGACACATTAGGGAGCAGACACTTGTGTAAGCTATGATAAAGACCTGAAAAAGTGTGTATGAAACAGTGCAGACACAGGAAGAAATAAAAATATAAGGGAAAAAAAACATCCCAAAATAAAATCAGTCTTCCTCGACTGGGATGGTTTTTTGGTATGTTGTTTTTTTTAAATTTGCATTCTTCTTTCTTGCTTTGTCTTCTAAGTACCGTTACCCATCGAATGATCAGTAGTTTGTTCATATTTGTTGTACACTGTTGTAGATAAATGAGGGAAAATAAGTGTATACACTTAATAATTTTGCACTCGAGTTTACAAGTTTTATTCTATACGTAATGCTCAACGATCTTCTTTTTTTTTTTATTAGGTGCACAATGAAGATTATAAATCCCCCTATTCCTGTGAAAATTGTGGTTCCAAGACTGTAACAATGAAATTAATTGCTTCTTTCCTTCCTCATAAGGTCGTGCTCATGTTTACGTGATGTATTCTTTTACCAACAAGATGCGTTCGATTTATTATTTTTAATGAAAAATAAGGCCATGCACATTTTGCCTAGTCAGATCTAAATCTACTCCCATGCCATAACTCATTACTTTATTTTGTTTTGTAATTTTATCTAGAAGGTCTACAGCATTTCATAATCTTTAATAAAAGCATTAATTTATCAACCAAAAAATCCGTGCTGGGAAGAAAATTATAACACACGGGATGAATTGAAGGAAACTTGTGTCACTTGTTTACTTTTAAATCCAGTGTCAGGAAATCTAAATCTTGGATCAGCAATTATAAGTAGTATCTATAGAATGAAGTTGACGACACTTGGGTCTTTGTTATTGATTTTTTTTTACATCCGCGTTTATGGGTAATCCCTAAACTGCATTAACCAGACTATAAACGTTCAAGGTTACACATAGTTTTATGTGTTGGTTCGTTATACTTCTGGATGCCAATGTTGTGAACTTCTCAGCCAAGCGCATACAATCTATATTGCAATGTGAGCACACAAATAGAAATAAAATCCATTTAGAAAATAGTCACATCTCGTGATTGTGTTCCATCTCAAACTATGAGAGCGACAAAGTGTGTGCACGTCGTTACCGACCGAAGAACGCATGTTGGTTTCGAATCGATCGATGAAAATCGGAAATACGCAGTCACAATTTTCCCGTGTAGTTCGCCCACCGTGATCATTGGGTTTTGGGAATGTTTACTAGGGAATGTTGTGTGAAAGGAATGGGAGAGAAATAATTTTACGGAATAACTGTTATTAACCATGTCTCTGTCAACAGCAGTTCCTTATCGTCATCAACATCGTCTCCATAGTTCATCATCTCCTCCTCCTCCTACATTTCCACCACACTCCAACCTTTCATTACCGCACACACACACACACACACACACACACACATACACACACATACAAACCCAACACGAACAACAAATGCTTGCTTTGAAAGTTATGTAATAACGTCAAAAACACACGGTGGTCAATGAGACCAGGGTGATTCTGTGTTATAAGTGATATATATATATATATATATATATATATATATATAATATATATATATATATATATATATATATATATATATATATATACATTTATATATCGCATTTCCACAGATTTTCCATGATCAATGGAATTCACAGTTTTATTTGATGCCCAAGCAGGCCATTTCATAAAGTACGAGTCGCCTTACAATATCCGTCACTGCCCATCGAGGTACCCATCCACACATGAGTCTTTACGTCTAATTCACTAATGAATGCAGCTGATCTTGCATATTATGTCTATCTATTTGTCAACAATCATATCTATCTACTCTGACTTTTAATTTTCTTTCTAAATTTCCAAAATTACATAACTTCAACTTCCATATCTAGTAAGCAAGTAAAGAACGTGAAGGGAGAAAATATGAGAGAGAGAGAGAGAGAGAGAGAGAGAGAGAGAGAGAGAGAGAGAGAGAGAAAGAGAGAGAGAGAGAGAGAAAGAGAGAGAGAGAGAGGGGGGGGGGGTTCCGTGCATGATGATACCAATATCACTTGGTCTTGATAACAACAGTCAGTTGGCAAGCAGGGCTTCCAATCGATCGATCCATTGACCACCACCCCCCAACCCCTCAATTCCCTAAACCCGCCACTATGACACACAACACAAACACACCCACTCCTCAAATTTTGGCTCTAACTCTAACACAGGGTGGTGATCGGTACTGCCATTGGCCATGTTCCTTCTATGCTCACTCCTGGCTGAATCAGTTGGCCTTATAGTGCAGTTTTTGAGCAATTGTCATGATAATATTATTTTGAGGCGATGATGCCGAGATACTGTTTCAATTTTAACCTTTTTTCTTTTATAATAGTGATTATATAGGGTGGATTTCTGTTTTGTTTTTTGTTTGTTTATTGATTTTTGTTGTTTTTTATTATTTTTGTCTTTGTTTGTTTGTTTTTCTTTGTTTTGGGGGTTTTTTTTGGTTTGTTTTGTTTTGTTTTGATTTGTTGTTGCTTTTGCTACCCGATAAAGAATTGAAATAGCTTAAAAACGATAAATAATAGAAACATTTTATTTTTTCATAGTTTTCCATCACTATTCAAGTTTGTTTTTGTTTTTGTTTTTTTTTGTTTTTTTGTTTGTTTTTTTTTTTTTTTTGTTTTGTTTTTTTGTGGTGGAAATTTCAGCAAGATGCAAAAAGCCGTTACAATACAGTCGCGCTTTTTGTTTATTAATTAATTAATTCTTTAAAGACGAAATTTGACTCAAGTGATTTTTAACGAAAAAAATAATAAAAATTGGAAGAAATTTTTTTTAATGCGTCTGATGCAGATTTACACAAAATGTATGTAACAGACAGTGCTTCATTTCGTTTAAAGTTAAACCTCTACATCGAATCCTCCATTCTCTCTCAACGTATCTAACCCCCCCCCCCCTCCCCCCCCCCCTCTCTCTCTCTCTCTCTCTCTCTCTCTCTCTCTCTCTCTCGTTATGCCCGGTGGCAGGACATTCCAGTCATTTAGTGTTCGTGGGGAAAACCCTGTGTTTGAATTTGTGTGTTCTTGTAAATGGTTGTACTCGTGTGTATTATGATGCATTGTATCTACGTGTCGCGTACCTATCTGATTTGCTTTTTATGTAGTTTGGGATGATGGTGGTTGAGTTTGGGTCGTTGATGGTTTTGTGTAAGGTAACAATACGGGATACCTTTCGACGGTTTCTCAATGGTTTCCATTCGGGTCTCTGGATTTGCATCGGATTGCGAATCTTGCAGCTGCTCTTTGCACTTTTTCCAATCTTGTCTATGTCAGATTTTGTGTAGGGGTCGCACACGGCGCTGGCATATTCTAATATTGGCCTGAAAAGTGCTGTTTACGCCTGGGCTTTAATTCTTCGTGGGCATTGATTTATCTTCCTTTTGAGAAATCCCTACTTGCCTTTGCTGTGATATGTTCGATATGGGTTTGCCACTTTAATTCCTTCTTGAAATGGACTCTGAGGTATTTTATGGAGTCAAAACGTTGTAAAGGAGGATCATGCATTTTGTAATCGTGAGTATAAGGTTCTTTCTTGTTTGATATTGACATAACATAGCATTTTGATGGATGTAACTTTATGTGCCATGTATCCGACCACGTCCGGAGGGAATCAAGATCTTTCTGGAGTTCATGTGCAACTGCGCTACTATCTATTGTCCTGAAAAGAAGGATATCGTTTGCGAACAGTTTAAGCCTTGTTTGTGGAGATAATTCGTTTCCAAGGTCGTTTATAATTATCAAGAAGCAGAAAGGCCCCATTCCTCTCTGTTATGCAATAGAAGTACTGTTCCTTGCGGTACTCCTGATAATACATACATTACATTTTTCGCTTGAGTTTCCGTCAATGACAACTTGTTCCGTTCGATTGCAAAGCGAGTCCTTAAACCAAAGTAGAAGATGTTGCGGTTGTTGTTCCATATTCTCGGACTGATTTGTTTCATTACCCCCAATATTCCGAATTCCGCTTTGCTCGAGTTTTAATTGTAGTCGTTTGTGTGGTTCAGTGTCAACCGGTTTAGAGAAGTCTATACCAGGAGATCATTTAGTTTTTTTGTTGTCTAGTGATCTTGCAATTTCTTCTATTGTATTGATTAATTGCGTCTCGCATGACTGTTTTGTTTTTTCCTGAAGCTGTGCTGGTGGTCGACTAGTATGTTATAGTGTTCCATGATAGAATGGAATATAATGTGTTCTTGTATCTTGCAAACTACTGAAATTAGAGGTACAAGAATATAATTTGAAGCTAGGTTTTGTTTGCCCTTTTAATAGAGTGGGGTTATAAGGGCATGCTTCCAGTCGATAAGCACTGTTCCTTTGTTCAGGGATTCGTGGAAAATCGTACACAGAAACGGGGCTATTTCATCTGCACATTCTGTTGGTATTCTTGTTGATATGGGGTCTGGCCCTACTGCCTTGGATGGGTTTAAGTTTAATTGTCGCAGCTGCTTTCGTATACCGTATGTGGTTATGTTGATTCTTGGCATAGATGTTATGATGCCTTTACCTATGATTGGCATTGAGGGGTCTTCTATAGCAAACACATTTTCGTACTGTTTGTTCAATACACACTGTATATTGCATTTTCCTTCTGTGTCTGTCATATCTGAGCCTTCAGGAAGGACTTGTATACCGGACGCATCTTTGCACCTAGCATGGATGTATCTCCGGAATCTGTTCGTAATTCTGCAATTTGGACTATCGTCCGTTGTCTCTGGCTCAAGCATATTATTTACATAGTTGTCATGTTCTTTTTTAAGTTCTGCGTGAACTTAACAACGGAGTCTGTGAAACTCATTCCAGTCTTTCTCTCTGTTTGTTATGCAATTTGGCTTTTGTTGTATCGCCTTTGTTTCTTATTAATTAGACGTTTGATTTTATGGGTTATCCATGGTAAATGTGGTCTTCCACTTATCCTTTTCTTATGAATGTGTTTGTCAATCAATTTCATGAGTGATGTTATAAAATGTTCCCAGTTCTTGTTTATGTTTTTAGCAGATCACTGTTTATCAAAAATCTTGTAGCTACATGTTCCCTTTTGAGTACATTAAAATATCCCGAGGTGGTTAGCGCTGTATTTTATGTTTAAGTTTTATGTCACATAGTATTAGTATTGCTTCGTGATCACTAATTCCTGATACAACTTCCACTTTGTCTCTTAGACAAGGGGATGTGGTTAATATGATGTCAAGTGTGTTCTTTCCCCTTTCCGCATCTATAACTATAACGATTTGACTTAAGTTGAACTGAGATATATATATATATATATATATATATATATATATATAATATATATATATATATATATAGAGAGAGAGAGAGAGAGAGAGAGATATATATATATATATATATATATATATATATATATAGAGAGAGAGAGAGAGAGAGAGGGAGAGAGAAATCAAGAGAGGTGATGATTTCAGGTGATCTGAGTGGCCAGTTGATGGACCCACCCCTTCCAATCCATCTGCCAGGAAATCCATCCTGCTGGAAAACGACCTTGTTAATAGCAACTGTATGGGGTACGGTATGCAAAAAGATTCAAGCAAACGGCAATTATACAGTGTTGAAGAAAATTGGTCCAATCACACGATCAAACAGTAACGCACACCAAACACATTGACTTTCGTTTAGTTACAACTGTGTGTAATATCTCTATCTTCTTTTCCTCCTTTTTTCCCATTCCCTATTCTCAGATCTGGTTGGTCAAAGGTTTATGGTTACGATTGCTTGGTTGGTAGCAACACCAAGTTAGAAAAATAAGTCATTCCGTCTCAAAACTTGATGTGCAAACATCCATAATATTATATTAAAACTTAAATCTCTCACATAGATAAAACAAACAAACAAAAAACAAAACAAAAACAAAAACAAAAAAAAACTAATAAAATAAAATAAAATAAAAGACATGCCAGTCTGCTGAAAAAAATAACTGATCGCATGGCGTCATCTTCATAGCATCGAATTAGCGTAGTCCATTGTGTCGAATCCTGCTCTGAGGACTAAAAGGGTCATCTTTGATTTAAAAACAAAACAATCATCATTGCAAACTGGGTCATAGATCCACTGTAATTTAAGAATACGTTTGTTAGTGAGGACTGTCGAGAGTTTAATAACTCCCATAAAAGCTAACCCCCCCCCCCCCCCCCCCCCCCCCCCCCCCCCCGTTAATTTGCCAGTGTTTACGTATCAGCAGGATGCACAGGCAGAGTCTACGGATTACGGGACGTAAAAGAGCGAGCGAGTATGGATGTTTTTTATTGTCGACCAGCATATTATTTTTGGACGAGAAAGTAAGCTGTCATCACTTTGAAACCAGAAAATCATATACACAAGGTATGTATTCAGTCTCCCGGAAGAGGAGTTTTACACATTCAATGAGAATTCAATGAGATAGGAACCAGATTTTTGATATCACGCTTGTCTCCCTGTTGTTGAGATAGTGAGCTGGGGTGTCATCTGTTCATGTTTTTCCCCGGTTCTGTTTATCAAAGATTGGAGGTGATCGTTGAGAAACGCTGTAAAAACAAAGTCGAAATGTATTGCTGCCATTTCCGTTATCAGTAAATGCATTTCGACTTGGTTTTCACATCGGCCCTCAATAATGTAATCGTTAAAGATACATAATTTGTGCTCTGTGGATTATTGTCCAATGAGCAATTCCCATGTCGAATGAAGTCTGTGAACAAAAAAATACAACATGGAATTGGATTGGGCATATATTGAGAAGCGAAGAAAAGAATGACGATTGGCACAGATCGGTGGATTCGAAAGGACAGAAAGGCGAGAGGGAAGGGAAGGCAGGAAACAACATGGCGCAGAATGCTGGCGGTTATCCCAGTAGAACTAGACTTCGACCTTAACCCTCTCCTTACTACTACCTAAATCAAAATCGTCACATTTGTTATGACACAATATACATTTTTTTCTTAATCAGATTTATTTTGTACATCACTCTTTGTTTAATTAATAAGAACATAAAGTTGTTTCTTTAAAGAGATTACTTGAGTTTAAAAAATATATTTTTCTGCTGGGTAAGCCTGCCATTTTTGGGAAAATACTGAAAATCATCGGTAAAGAATTGCAACATTTTACAATTGTACCAATCGATAGATAATGTCATCTGATATCCATATCCAATGATTTGATTTGGAGACAAAAATCTAAATTTCGCATATGCAAACACATCTTTAGACAACACAGCGTAAAGCCTAGGCAACACGGTACCAAGCGATTTTATTTGGTGGCCTCATCGGGAGAGAGGGAAAGCAAGCGAATGGAAGCAGACGCCTTCATGAGTCATTGGGTACTCCTTTCAGTGGCATTTGATCTGACATTGAATAAGCAAAACTGGCATCAAGTGTCAAAAGTGACACAAGACGAGTTGTGTAGCCTTGGATAAGATGTTGGTCGAGACTATAGGGGAAAGAGATGGGTCTAGTGTCTACATGATGTTAGATATTGTTTCATTCATACTTTCCATGATGTTTTAGGTAGAGACTTTTCAGTTTGAGGTTTTGTTCTTTATAGTATTATTGGTTTATCTTCTTTATGTAGATAGAGTTAGTAAATCATTTCTATTTTTTTTCCTATATAATATATATATATATATATATATATATATATATATATATATATATATATATATATATATATATGTGTGTGTGTGTGTATATATATATATATATATATATATATATATATATATATATATATATATATATATATATTTAAATAGCTATAGATAAATATATTTAGAGAGAGAGAGAGAGAGAGAGAGAGAGAGAGAGAGAGAGAGAGAGAGAGAGAGAGAGAGAGAGAGGGTGGGGGGTGGGGGGGGGGAGACATAGAGTGTAGATAGATTGATAGAAAGAGATACCTATATTATAGTAAAATGGTCTCTCTCTCTCTCTCTCTCTCTCTCTCTCTATATATATATATATATATATATATATATATATATATATATATATATATATATAATATACATATACATATATATATATATATATATATATATAGAGAGAGAGAGAGAGGAGAGAGAGAGAGAGAGAGAGAGAGAGAGAGAGAGAGACCATTTTACTATAATATAGGTATATATATATATATATATATATATATATATATATATATATATATATATATATATATATAAGCACAAGCAGTCATCAAATGGTTTAAAACCCTCACCAACAAACGCAACCTACAAGTCATACAGCTTGATATCTCTGATTTTTACGCCAGTATAACAGAAAAAACATTCACCAGAGCCATCACATTCGCAACAGAGCACACCGACATCGACCAAAACACCATAAACATAATCAAACACGCAAGACGGTCGCTCCTCTTCCACAATGGAGAAATCTGGACCAAGAAAAAAGGCCAATTTGACGTCACCATGGGTGCATACGACGGAGCAGAAGTTTGCGAACTAGTGGGCCTCTACATCACACACCAGATCAAGGACCAACTGCCTAACATAAACTTCGGCCTCTACAGGGACGACGGACTCGGAACACACACCACAACATCAAAATCCAACATTGAAAGAATGAAGAAAAAACTCATAAAATTATTCAAGGATCTCGACCTCAAAATCACACTAGAAAGTAACCTACACCAAGTCGATTTCCTGGACACAACCCTCTGCCTCAAAACTAACACGGATAGACCATACAAGAAACCCAACAGCGCCCCATTGTACGTCCACAAACACTCCAACCACCCACCTACGATAATAAAACAAAGGAAGTGGTTATTCAGTATCAGATACTGAATAGTGCTTTGCCACTATTCAGTATCCATAAGGAACTCTTTTATTATAGAGAGAGTGAAAAGTGCGACAATCTCAGTTGAATGTAAATAAACTGCTGACCTACTACCAGATTGAACACGTGCAGTAACTGACAGCCCGATTCAAAGTTGTAGAAATATTTTGATCGTTATTTTTAAATTTCTGCTATTGTGCAATTAACATAGTTCAAAATATCAAAATAAGAGTGGCATTCAAATACATTTTTTAATGTCTAAATAGACATGATTAAATGTCACTAAAAGTTCAGTGACACCATGGCTTGGTGGATAAGCTGTTTGACTCTGAACTTAAGGTTCGAGAGTTCAAATCCCGGCAGGGTTAACTTTTATTTTTCCCCAATATTTTTGTTTTAATCATTTTATTTGCTTGTAATATATTTTAATGTTTATATTATACTATTATTATTATTATTATTATTATTATTATTATTATTATTATTATTATTATTATTATTATTATTATTATTATTATTATTATTATTATTATTATTATTATTGTAGTCCCATAGTCCCAGGTTCATTTCCACTGATATCCTCTTCTCACAGTCCCAGGTTCACTCTCAACCAGTGTGCACTTCCCTGAGTCCCGGTTCATTGCCCAATGGTGCCCACTTCCCATAACTTTTGATAATTTCGGTAGTTTTCGAAATAAAAGTACATTCTGAGCTCACTGTCCACTGGTATCAGCCTCTCGCAGTCCCAGGTTCAATCCTCATCTGTGTCCAAATCCCAGATTCACTCCCCACTGCTGCCTGCTTCCCATCACTTTGTCGGGTTTTGGCGGGTTTCGTAAAACAGTAATTCCCCCTCCCCCTTGGTACTGTCTTTTTACAATATCCAGAGTCCCAGGTTCACTCCCCACAAGTGTGTACTTCCCTGAATCTCAGGTTCACCCCCCACTGTTGCCTACTTCAATAACTTTGTCGGGTATTGCCAGGTTTCGTCGGGTTTCGTAAAAAAGTAATTGCTTTTATGTGAAACTCGCTGAAACCCGCCAAATACCATAGTCTCAGGTTCACTCCCCACTGGTGTACACTTCTCTGAGTCTCAGGTTCACTCCCCACTGTTTTCCTACTTTCAGTAACTTTCGGATATTGCCGGGTTTCGTAAAAAAAGTAATAGTTTTCATGTGAAACTCGCCGAAAACCGCCGAAAACCATAGTCTCAGGTTCACTCCCCACTGGTGTACACTTCCCTGAGTCTCAGTTTCACTCCCCACTGTTGCCTACTTCCCATAACTTTGTCGGATATTGCCGGTTTCGTATAAAAGTAATTGCATTTATATGAAACTCGCTGAAACCCGCCAAAAACCAGAGTCTCAGGTTCACTCCCCACATGTGTATACTTCCATGAATCTCAGGTTCACCCCCCCCCCCCCCCCCCCCCCCACTATTGCCACTTCAATAACTTTCTCGGATATTTCCAGGTTTCGTCGGGTTTCATAAAAAAGTAATTGCTTATATATGAAACTCGCTGAAATTCGCCTAAACCCAGAGTCTCAGGTTCACTCCCTACTGGTGTACACTTCCCTGAGTCTCAGGTTCAGTCCCCATTATTTGCCTACTTTCCATAACTTTGCCCCAATTTGTTGGCATTTGGCGCATTTCGTAAACAAAAAGTAATTGCTTTTTTAAAATAACAAAATCCGCCGAAACCCAGTCCCAGGTTCACTCCCCACTGGTGTACACTTCCCCGAATCTCAGGTTCACTCCCCACTGTTGCCTACTACCCATAACTTTCTTGGATATTGCAAGGTTTCGTCGGGTTTTGTAAAAAAAGTAATTGATTTTATATGAAACTAGCTGAAGCTCGCCGAAAACCATAGTCTCAGGTTCACTCCCCACTGGTGTACACTTCACTGAGTCCCAGGTTCACTCCCCACGCGTTGCCTACTTTCCACTTCTTTGCCGCATATTGTCGGGTTTCGTACAAAAGTAATCCCCCCCCCCCCAATTTGTGATTGCTTTTTTATAAAACCCAGAGTCCCAGGTTCACTCCCCACTGGTGTACACTTCCCTGAATCTCAGGTTCACCCTCTCCTTCCCCCCCCCCCCTCAGCCTCTACACACACACACACACACGCTGCTGCCTACGTCCCATAACTTTGTCGGATATTGCCAGGTGTCGTCCGGCTTTTTATTACGAAACCCGCTGAAACCCAGTCCCAGGTTCACTCCCCACTGTTGTACACTTCTCTGAGTCCGAGATTCACTCCCACAGCTGCCCTCTTCCCATAACTTTGTCGGGTTTCGGAAAAAAAACACCGTATTATAGTGCAAAACCACTATTCAGTGTCAGATACTGAATAGTGCAAAACCACTATTCAGTATCAGATACTGAATAGTGCAAAACCACTATTCAGTATCAGATACTGAATAGTGCAAAACCACTATTCAGTATCAGATACTGAATAGTGCTAGCCTAAAACAAATACCCACCATGATAGAACAACGGCTAAACAGCCTCTCTTCAAATGAAAACATATTCAACGAAACAAAACAAGACTATATATATATATATATATATATATATATATATATATATATATATATATATATATATATATATATATATATATATAATATATATATCTTTCTATCTCTCTCTCTCTCTGTCTATCCCCCCCCCCCCCTCTCTCTCTCTCTCTCTCTCTCTCTCTCTCTCTCTCTCTCTCACTCACTCACTCTCGCTCGCTCGCTCGCTCACTTGCTCTCTATCCGCCCTTTTCGTTCTTTTTCCCTTATTACAATCCCTGCCCTCCCCCCTCACTCCCGCATTATATCAGAAGATCTATCTTATTATAGTGAAATAATAAATTACAATGTAAAACTATAATCGGCTTAGGAAATAAAAAGATGTTTAATATAAAGATGATTCTAGATATTTTATCTTGGATTTACTATGCGTTGCAATTTATTAAAAAGTCATGTCTAATTCATACGTTGCATGACCAATAGCTTGCAATGTGAGGGATATGGCATGGGAGCCAAAAGTTCATCATCATCTCTATATGTAACATTTTTGGCTTTATAAATTGTTTTGGAAAAAATAATTACAACTTACATTTTAAAAAGATATATTTTGTTTGGAATGGATGTTGACGAGACGGTCTTAGGAGATATGGCTTGTTTTACACGTATGAACGAGATAAACAGAGGTAACAAATAAAATGAAACATTAACACGATAGTCACAGTTGCTACCGATTTTCTGATCATTTCGGATGTGTATAATAGTAATATACATATTACCTGAATGTGGTATAATGTACCATTTCGGATTATTTTTTTTGTCTAAATCTGCCATATGCCTATATTTTTACAAATTAGAGCTGTCAGTTTGTTTCATAGACACCTGATGATAAGATGTAAATCATATTATTACAAGAACGACAGGCAGGGGGATGGGTACGCTGACCTGAAAAAATATGTTGAACGTTTCATGTCTGCGTGATAAGAAAATAAGAATCAATTTATATTTATTTGGGAATTTAAGCAGGAAAAAAATTCCCTGAAACACTTGATCTTTTTCTGACCTGTTTGGCGTTTTATGCAAACATAATCAGACAATCCTTGCATCAAAACCGCACTAAATGCTGGTCTCAGTAAGATTTGTCATGGTAATTTTTAAAAAAATATAAATAATATGTTACGTGGCAAGTCCAAAATTTTATTACCATGAAAGTCAAAATATTTAAGTTTTACTTCATATTTTATTCTATTCCACCAAAAGAAAGTGAAATACACATGTAGTAAAGTGTTTTCCAATTATTTATCGATTGAACAGGAGGTTCGTTGTCAGAGTTTGTGATGAAATTTTATAAAGACTTTCGCCGTTATTGTCTTGATCACCTTCTTCGATACCGTTGCATTGTTTTATAAAAACATGAAATAATTAGCATTATCTTGGGAAAGAGAGAGCACTTTTTTAATTGTCCATTCTTAAAGACTGCTTTTTTTCAAATTTTGGAACATGGTTTGTAAAGGGTATGGTTACAATGAGTTTATTAAGTAATAGTTTTGGTGTAAGCGAACATAATATTTGCAGCTGCAGCAAGACGGACACAACTCGTATAATATGTCATTCAAAATAGTACATTTATGGTGGGAAATTACTTATTATTTTTTCTCGGTTTTGAGGCCAAACAATGACTTTGCAGTCATCCTAAAGTTGGAACTCATCGCAAGGAAGACGTACAAATTTACCGTGGCATTTACAAAGTCTAGGACAAATAACCAATACACGACCACTATAAATATGTTATGGTATTTCCGCATAAAATAAAGATCATACACAAAAAACTTGGCCATGTAGAGGGCAATTCTTGGAGACAAGTTAGTGACGTAGATTGCGATGATGACCAATAACATCTTTACAACTTGTTTATCGCGATCTGAGAGGGATGAGCTCGTTTCCGCCACTGCTTTATTCTCTGATCGAAATTTTGTTGCTTTCCTGAGTTGATAGATGATTATTAAAGTGCATATAACGATGACAATAAAACTGAATATTGGCCATATGACCCCGGAAAGATTGTAGTACTTCATCAAGGGGCCATGGTGGGCTTGGAAAAATTCATTGTACTTGTAAATAGCAATAGTTTTGTTCCATTTTGGACTAAACACCCAGACAATATCGTATATACCGAAAATAACTGCAAACAATCCAAAAACGACCACTGAAATTGTGATCATGGCAATCAATGTGACTTTTGGAGTTAGGAGAGTTTTTACAGTGAACGGAAGAGTTACGCACAGACATCTCTCCACAGCAACGTAGGCAGCCATGACGCTTGACACGTAAGTAGCGAAGCAGATGAAGTAAGTCATTACAACCGTCATTATGTTGTTCCACGATTCGGCGTCTGCTTCTGAGAAAAGACTTATTGGTCCTGACATCCGCTGTATAGAACCCGCAAGACATTTCAACAAATCCCATATCGCAATGGCGGTCATCGATATATTCATACTTTCTTCGTATCCCTGTTTGGCAAAAACTGTAATGACTATAATATTGCTGACGATCCCCACATTAGCAATGATGAATGAGAGGCAGAGATCTACGACAGTAACTGTCGCAGCCCGTACTTCGTTGCTGACAAATATTTCTGATGGCCTAAAAGGCTCAAAATTGTCTTTCACAACAACAACCAACAAGTCACTGGTAGAATTGTGGCTGGCATTGGTGGACGCCATGGTCATTATTAACGGGCTACAAACTTTAAAAGATATAAAACTTAAATTAAGAATTAGTGACGAGGTTCAATGTATAAATAAATACACGTCGGTTAGTGACAATATTTCTTTCGTTTAGAAATACTTATCACAACTAAATCAGGTATATTAAAAAAAAAAAATACAAGATAGCATTAGACGTGTGAATAAATTTATTATAAACTTGGGTTTCCTAGACATTATATATACGAAAAATATTGATACCCTCAACTTAAGTGAATAAGTAACGTTCTTTGATTCATCTAATTCCTTAAATCTTACAGCTATTCTCAATAATCGGAACACAATTGATTAACCATTATTGTGAATTATGTTAGTTTAGCGATCGATTTAGAAATAAGTCCTTTTGAAATAGTGGAAAATGGAGATGGTGTAATGAGAGATCATTTCCTTAACAACTACGAATTACTATCGTGTTGAAACATGAATTGTTCATTTTCAAAACTAGAAAATTGATATTATTCAGACAATCAGACGCCGTTAGTAGAATTTATTGATCTCGCAATTCAACGTATTTACCGATTAAATTGAACAAGCGAATTTATTTATTTTGATATAATGAGACGTTGCATTTCGGAAACAAAAATTTCGGGAGCAATTTTGAAAGAAAATAGATTATCAATATAGACAGTTCTTATCTTTTCTTTTCTTTTAATGAGAATATCTGGCTTCTACTGTGATGAAACGCTATCGAACTTTCAATATTTATTGCATTAATAAGATTATTATTACTTTACTATGCGACATACGACTACATTTGAATTCATATTTTATTTAGCTATTGTCATAGGGGAATAATACTTTAAGAAATAGAAGATAATTTATGAACGATTTATGTCTAGATTTCAACAAGGCTATTCAATATAATCAAGAAATCGAATATTTTGATTCCAATTGTCTCCGCGTGATTTGGATCTCATATCCAATGGCTCATTCAAGTTTAATTTCAATCTCCAAAGGGCATATTCTCCATTGCTGCTGATGTTCATAAAGTTATAAATCCTTCTGTCTACAACAATTACCTCCTTATCAAATGATTTTTTTTTTGTTTTGCTGAAATTTTCACTGTTTTCAATGTCTGAAATGTCTGGTGCGAAGCTGTTCCAGTCCCGAATTATGGTCCGTGGGAAAACAAACTATTCTCATCGCACGTGTGGTCTACTTGGGAATAATAATAATAATAATAATAATAATAATAATAATAATAATAATAATAATAATAATAATAATAATAATAATAATAATAATAATAATAATAATAATAATAATAATAATAATAATAATAATAATAATAATAATAATAATAATGACATTTGTATAGAGCCTTGCCCCGCATTACATTCATAAAATTATACAATGAATTTTTTTTTTAAATACAAATTCAATTGTATACTCAGCCGTCTACCATAGCAAACAAATAACACATTTTACACATGAGAGGAAAAACTTCATTTACAAAATAGAAATCCTGAGAAAAACGTGTGAATTTTCAATAGGATTCCACAGTCTGACGTCACGTCCGCCTAGCAACGAATCGGCTGGCTCTAAACAAAAAAAATCCGTGCTTGGTCCGGGCAAGGAATAATTGGAAAATCGCTCAAAAAACAATTTTTATCTTAAATATGGTCCAGTGTTTTGTACCAGATTGTTTACACCAGTCAGAGAGTCACTCCTGCAAGTTTTACAGATTTCCAAATGGACAGGCAGACAAAAAATTGAAGAAAAAGTGGATCACTTTAGTCAGGTAAGCACGCACGCCTCGTCGAACATTTGATAGAGTTCGTAGTCCAGATCTAGGTCAAGTTCTAGCTTACGTAGACCTATATTTTATGATTAAAGTGTACAATTGCACGAAATTATAAATAAAAATACATTCCAAACTAGGTTTTTATTGAAGTTGAAGCAAAAATGATATCTCAATCGTTTTGATGTTAAGGCTGATAAACTGAATGAGAGTTAAGTTCTACTGATAAGTGATAATTTTTAAAAAAAGGAGAACAAGAAGAAAGAGAAGAAAATATTTGTTAAAATCTTACTTTAAACTCGATACCTTTATGGCAAAATGAAAATAAATAAATAAAATAACGCAACCCTCCTCCCCCCCCCCCCCCCCTCCCCTCACGCAGATATATATCTCTCTCTCTCTCTCACACACACACACACACACACACACACACACACACACACACAAACACACATACTTTCCTCTTTTTTTTTTGGAAAGTTTCTCTGATTCTCTGCCATGCCTCCCCTCCCCGACAGCCGAGGTGGCTTCTCTGTGTGAACAAAGCAAGATGGCGGCAGGGACCTCTCTCCTTTACCTGTGCCCGATTGTTGACACTCCAAAGTTTCCATCACCGCACTGTCCAGTACAATGCTGACTGAAATAAAGAGAAAACGCCAGTCTTGCCACACTCAACCCCAAGATCAACTTTAACTGTGTAAATTTAAGAATTCATATTTTTATCTATACCTAGTCAAATCATCAAAAGACGTAATGAGGAAGTGCGACATTTTGCTGAATGTGCGATTTCATAAAAGACAGGCGAGAGACCCACCAGTAACCTAGTCTCTTGCACACCTTTGATTTATCATGCATTGAGCTGGTGTCAAACAAGATAGTCTAAAACAAAGTACCTATCAAATTAAATAATATACCCAATATGCCCAACAGAATTATTGTTTTTTTTTAATCTTTTCATTTCAGGAGAAAGGACAAAAGATCCAACATCATCATCAAGAGTGTGTTCTTGTCACTTTAGAGATGGTGACAAAGCCAACCTCCCTGAATGGTTTGACAGAAATAAAAATAAATTGTTTCCATCAGAGCCAGAAAGAAAGAAAAGAAAAGTGACACAAGGAATTCCCACCCCATCTCAATTGGCACCAACATCAAGAAGTCCACCACCACCACCACCACCACCACCACCACCACCACCACCACCACCACCACCATCACCATCATCATCATCATCATCATCATCATCATCATCAGCTCAACTCTCTTCATCATCATCACAAAGTCCCACCTTTAAAAAAACCAGATTCCTCATCATCATTATTTTCCTCCTCATCATCATCCTCATTATCTTCTCCCTCATCATCATCTCAACTCTCGTCACCATCATCACAGGATTCCATCTTTAAAAAAAACAGATTGTAGAACAAGTGAGGATATTTTAAATAGAACAACAAATTTAATTCAAGAACAAGAAATTACAGACAAAAATAAGGAAATAGCTAGCTTTAAAAAACCCAACTAAGTTAGATTCAACGCACTTACACTGTTTCAAGCCTTACAGAAAAAGTTCTTCGAATGGAGACAGGTGTATATTGTTTTAAAATATTTAATATTATTGTTCAATATGTTGAGTGCTTTAGAGGTAACATTATTTATTATAGTGGATGGGAAGTTCAGGAAGAGACAGTTGCGTTAAAAGACCAAATTTTCATTATTACACTTATGAAACTTAGACAGAACTACGCTAACCTTCATATTTCACAATTGTTTAGCGTTGGTGAAAGTACTATAACAAATATTATACAAACTTTTATTCATGTTTTACATAAGCCATAAGCTTCTCTTTGAAAATGTTATGAAGGTTACATGCCCTTCTAGACATAAAAATAAACTGTCAGCTCCATCATCATTTTTAAGATTTCTAAATTGCAGAATGATCATTGATTGTACAGATGACCAAATTGCTATTCCTAAAGAAATGGATAAACAACGGTTAACTTATTCTTCTTATAGGTCCATGAATTCTGTTAAAGCTCTTGTTGGTCTGAGTCCAAATGGTGTGATAAATTTTATTTCTAAACTGTATCCAGGGTCTGTCTCGGATAAGGTCATTGTACAAAATTGTGGATTACTAAAACTTTTAATTTTAAGCCCTGGAGATTTAATTTTAGCAGATAAAGGTAATAAAGGTAAAACCCCATCCTGATTCAAGATATTTTACCTCAAGGAGTAACTGTAAATATCCCTCCCTTTTTACATCAAAAGAAATTGCTTCATGTAGAATTCATGTTGAGAGGGCTAATGAAAGACTGAAAAATGTTAACATCCTCTCATATATTCCAACCATGTTAAGAGAAACATCTGATATTATTTTTCAATTTGTTGCAGCACTTGTCAATCCCCAGTCTCCTCTTATTAAGGAGACTGCATTTTGTTAGCTTTGCCATTTATTTTGTACAACACACATATTTTGTTCATCATCATCAAATCACCATTCAAAATAATGGTTTTGTAGGTCCATACATGATTTTACATGATAAACATGACAAATTATGGCATTGTTGTGTCAATGTATGTTCAATGTCATTAACATTGTTAAATAAAACCACACAAATTAGTTTTGGACTGAATCAACCCAAGGCATCATCAAGATAGATCTGTGGAAGTAAAAGAATAAAAGATTCAAATTTAGAGCTGCGACCATGCTCAATAGGCAAAAAACAAACAAACTAATAAAACGTCTGTTGTGGTCTTGTGGTATGACACTCGCTTTCAGATCAGAAGGTCCTGGGTTTGGGCCTCGCTCGGCACATAGTTGAGTCTTTGGAGAAGGCTCTTTACTCACAATCTCTCACCGTACTCAGGTGTCAAATGAGTACCTGGCCGTTAACAGCGTTGTCTCTGTCCGAAAAATTGTAATATCGCCCAACAGGCATCATGTCCCATCTTACATGTTAAATGTTGCTGTTGGCCAGGGACCCCTTGTAAAGCACTTTGAGCACATTTAGTGGATATTACGCTGTATAAAAACTCAATTAAAAAAACAAATTAAGTGATTCTTTCATTCATCTTGCTTTGTTGATAAGGGGGAAACCCGAAACGTCCATATTATCTGTTTTCGTATATTGAATTGAAGTTCACATTCAATTTCACAATGTTATTGATTTCTTCGAGTTTCAAGCAGCAACATTTACATTACACCTTAACCCAATAGGAAGTTTAGTTTACCGTGACTAACACTGGTCTAAATAAATCCTTTATTCATCCCATAGAGGAAATTTATCTCTAGGGTCTATTCCCAGGGAAGACTGGAATAACCGCGGTGCAGCGCCGCAAATTGAGCTAGGGCGAGGTGACTTGCTCAAGGCCACACAGCGCAGCGGCGGGTGAACGAACTCGGTACCTTTCGGGTACGAAGCAAAAACCGTGCCGCTGATCCACGCTGCCCCACATGAAGTATGATAAAATGTCTAGCGTGATTGGTGATTGTGATGCTCATATGAGTATTATAATAAAGGTTACAACACGATACTAAATAGTATGTAGTAGACTATAGTCAATAGCAACGAAACTTAGCGAAGCAAGACTAAGACCTCAAAGTCCGTGGTCCATAAGATAAAAACACAATAATTCAATGACTCCCTCTCTCTCTCCCTAACTAAAATCGAACGTAAACAGTTAAATCTTTCCATTGGATATACTAAATCTGCCTAAACTCAAAGTAAACTGATTATTGTCCAACAGTAGTTTTACGGAGATGTGAGATTTTGAGAGTGAGAATGAGAAGACGAAATGACTTACCTTCACAGAATACTCTTTATTCTTCATGCTGGCTTGAACTTTGCCGAACATCAAGCCATCTGAGTAAGTGAAAGTCAAAACATGACCTGACTGATGATGATTTTCACCTCGCGAGACACTTTTATGCTCATTGGAGAAGTATTTCATAAGGGCGGCGATGGAAATAGAGTTCATGTCAGCCATTTTTCTCGACTGTTTAGAGCCAGCCGGTTTGTTGCCATGCGTTGCTGCGCAGGATTACGTCACGACTTAGGAAGCCTATTTAGATTTGAAAGCTGATAATGAGTCAGCACTGCCAATATTTTGGGGAAGAGCGTTCCAAAAACGGGGTGCCGCAAATCCAAACGATGTTCACCAATTTTGCGGGATGTTTTCGGTTTAGATAAACTTGTTCTATCTAGCGCTATTAGATCTTAGATTCTACTTTTGGAAACAGGAGTGTACAAGATCATATAGATTCAAAGGCATGATTAAAACCACACCACTGAGCTTCAAGTAAAATCCTCAAAAATTCTCAACACGGGCCAACAAAATGTCATGGTTGATAGTGTCAAAAATGCGCAGATAAATCTGGTAGGCATAAAAATATTTTATTAGTCTGCATTCTTTATTAAATCATTGTAGACCTTCAAAAGTGCAGTTTCCGTGCTGTAGCCTGCTCTATAGATAGAAGGTGACGTCACTCATGTCTTTGTTATTGTTTTTTTTTTGTTTGTTTTTTTTTTGCTATCCGCGTTTATGAGTAATGCTCACTGAACTGTATTAACCCGACTATAGATAGTATGCAGATGACGTCACTCAGGCCTTTGTTATTGTTTTTGCCATCCGCGTTTGTGAGTTGTTCTCACTAAACTGTATTAACCAGACTATAAAAGTTCATGGTTACACAGAGTTTGTGTGTTGGTCCGTTATACTTCCGGATGGCAATGTTGTGAACTCCTTGGCCAAGCGCATTCTATCTATAAACGTTCATGGATACACACAGTTTTGTGTGTTGGTCCGTTATACTTCCGGATGGCAATGTTATGAGCTTCTTAGCCAAGCGCATACTATCTATAAGCCGACGGGTTACAAGGCTGTTGAAGATCATTGACATAAAGATGATTCAGTAACTGATGAAGGACACCTATTCAAGCTGCTTAGAGAGAAAGGACAGGTTAGAAACTGGTCGATAATTATTTAATTCATTCTGGTCTATTGGTCGCATTTTCAGAGATAGATAGTTGAAACTAAGTAACTAAGGCGTTTTCTAGGACAAGATGGAACATTACCATTGGGGAGTAAAAGATTAATTACTTTAGTTATAGATGGACCAAGCGTGTTTACACATCCAGACATGAGTTTGGCTGGTAACGGATCAATTTTGCAAGATTTGATTGGTGCTTTTGTAATAGGATGATCAGAGACAACAGTAAGTATCGAATACGGAGATCTCACCCCGCTTCAATTGATTGAGATTGATTACATGATAAAAACTGGCCAATGACTTGCATAATTTAAAACCTAAAAGGGTGCTAGCTTTACGCGGGATGTTTGACGTCATCAGTCGTTGGTGAAATGGTTTTGATTTTCGATCATGAATTGTTTCTGTCATGTCACTTCTGTTTCGGCCACTTTAATAATTGGCTTTCATGTAAACTACCTTACTTATTCTCTGAAAAAAAAGAAAATATCAGAAATCGTTTGGACAGTTTCGGAAATTATTCAGATGATTTAACTTTCAATGGAAAATTGATATTCAGCTATTTTCAGCCTGAAACCGAGGAGTTTGTTAAGAGCGTGATACTGAGAGTGCCCACAAAATCGTGCGAGCTGGATCCTCTACCAGTCCAGCTCTTGAAACTACGCGTTGATTCTCTTACACTATCAACTACTAAAATTATCAACGCATCTCTACTATCTGACATAGTTCCAACCCCTTTCAAGACAGCTCTAGTTAAACCACGTTTAAAAAAAAAACATCGCAAAACCAAAACGAATTTAAAACGACCGTCCAGTTTCCAACCTTCCATTCCTTTTGAAGCTTTTAGAAAAAGGCATTCTTTGTTTTATTCTTGGCACATGTCAAAAAGAATAATCTAGAAGAACAGTTTCAGAGACTGTCCTTCTTCGAGTATTCAATCACTGACTCGGAATGCAAGGGAAAATAAGCAGAACATTCTCTGCCTTTTAGATTCATCTGTGGCATTTGACACTATTGACCACGACATACATTAAGAGGCGTTCTTTGAAATTTGGTGTTCCTCAGGACTCAGTCCTTGGACCAGTCGTTTTTACTATGTATATGCAGTCACTGCCAAATGTTATGAAGAAATTTAATATTTTATATCAATTTTACGCAGATGATACTCAAAAATTTAGTTCTTCTCTCTGTGATGATATTGAAAGCTGGAATGAAGTTAGAGATTGGATAGGTAAAAACAACCAAATGCTGAATGATGAAAAGACAGAAATGTACATCGGTGGTAGGAAAAACATTCTTAAAATAGCAAATGTTAAGGGGCTTTCTTTCGAGGATCATTTCATTTCTTTTTCTAAAAGCATAAAAAAAACCTCGGAGTGTTGATTGACGCTGATCTTTGAATGTCCATTCCGGTCAATAACATAATAAAAACAAGAAGACTCTTGAAATCAGAATAATTAGTAAAATTATAAACCTTATCCCAACAAAAATAGCAGAAGTTTTGATAAATTCCTTTGTACTTTCAAAATTAGACTATTGCAATTCAATACTGGTAAATGTGACAAAAGAATCTAAATTCTTCCCAGCAAACCTGCCTCCTTAAAGAGCTTCATTGGCTACCTGTTGAGAAGCGAATACTTTAATAAATTGCTACCCTTTAAATCTTTACTCACTGGGACCCCTTTATAAATTAACAATCTTTTAGAGGTATATACTCCTTGAGATCGATTGATGATAAGCTCAAATTGGTACGTTGCTTCCGGTTGACGGGTGTTGTGCTAATTTTACCTAAACTCATAACACCAATAACCGTCCAAGGTTTTCGCATCAAATGTAGTAATAGCTATAATAATGGAACATGTCGAGAGAGGGAGAGAGAGAGAGAGAGAGAGAGAGAGAGAGAGAGAGAGAGAGAGAGAGAGAGAGAGAGAGAGAGAGGGGGGGGTGCTGTATACAAAGAACAAAAAAAAAACAACTCAAAACAACTTGCGCTATATATACCGCTATATTCACTAAAGGTGCTCAAATCACTTTATAAGGGTCTTGCCCGACAGCAACACATGTTAGACGAGACATGACCCTTGTTAGGCGATATTACAATTGTTTCCCGACAGAGACGACGCTGTAAACAGCCAGGTACTCGTTTTACACGTGAAAAAGTAATGAGCCTATTCCAAGGACTCAATTATGCGCCGCTCAGAGCGGGACTCGAACACAGTACCTTCCGATCCGAAGGCGAGTGTCATACCACAAGACCACATGCATATCGGCACGAGACAGCGATGAGGAGAGAGAATAGATACATATGTATTGAAGGAGGAGAGAGCGGATGGAGCGAGTAAAGTTCTTGGATATGTATAGAAGGAACCAAATTACAATAATAATAATAATAATAATAATAATAATAATAATAATAATAATAATAATAATAATAATAATAATAATAATAATAATAATAATAATAATAATAATAATAATAATAATAATAATACACATTTATATAGCGCTCATTCTCGTGTAAAACACAAGCTCTGGGCACTTTACAATATAAATATCGATTTTAAGTGAAAAAAAAATAATAACAACAATAATAATTCATAGCCAAATCAAGGATTCATATAGAGTCAAGAAAAACAAATACAGTAAAAATGTGTCTTGAGATTCTTTTTAAAAGTAGGTAAAGACTTGCACTCCCTCAGCCCACGTGGTAGTTCATTCCAAATCTTGGGGCCGAAACAAGCAAACGATCTATCACCAAATTTTGTTCTTGATCTTTTTTCCGAAACTTTCGTTTGGTCATTACATGATCTTAAAGTGTAATTTTCAAATTTACACATGACCACGTGATCTGTGAGATATGCCGGTGCTATACCAGCCAAACACTTATAAACAAGACACGCTGCTTTGTAATATGTGCGCTTTTCAATGGGCAACCAGTGGAGAGAGGCCAACAAAGGGGTTGCATGATCAAATTTTTTTTTTTTTGCCAAAAACTAATCTTGCTGCACTGTTTTGCAGTAGTTGTAATTGTTTAATAGAAGCCTGAGGCAAGTTGACAAGCAGCGAGTTACAATAATCTAGTTTCGAAAAAATGAGGGAAACAACCAATGTTTTACATGTTCCAATTGCAACATCGACCGTGATGTCACGTCAACGGTTGAGGAGAAAAAAAAATTACGGTGATCAAGAACGAAACCTTTTGTTCATCTTCTTCTTCCTCACTCAAAATTGATAAAAATTTTATTTAAAAAAGTAATAACACGCTATAATTGCTTTTAGACCGCCATTATCATAATTTATTTATCACTAAATTATCCCCGTCTCCGCTCTGTCAAGGTCGACCGTGATGTCACGTCAACGGTTGAGGAGAAAAAAAAAATTACGGTGATCAAGAACGAAACCTTTTGTTCATCTTCTTCTTCCTCACTCAAAATTGATAAAAATGTTATTTAAAAAAAGTAATAACACAGCATTTATTTGGCGCAAAATCCACTAGACGTGCTCAAAGCGCTTAACAAGGGGTCCCAAGCCAACAGCGATACTAAACATGAAGGACGAGACATGACGCCTGTCAGGCGATATTACAATATTTTTTCCAACAAAGACAAAGAACGGCCATGTACTCATTTTACACCCGAGTACGATGAGAGAATGTGAGTAAAGAGCCTTTTCCAAGGACTCAACTCTGCACCACTCAGAGCGGGTCTCGAAACCTGGACCTTCCGATCCGAAAGCGAGTCATACCACAAGGCTCCACCACAGAACAGGGAGGAGCACTGTTCTGTCGACCACATTGCCTCACTATTAATTAAAATTTATTTCTAATTTCAACAATTTTTGGAGTAAACACATAGTTCTTGGTATCAAATTTATTGTAAATTTGACGCTGATCACGAATCTGACGTCAAAACAGCGACAATCCGAAAAAGATTGTCCACTTTTTTATACTGCCACGCCCCCACGCTCGTCGCCCAGGTATTTGGCCATACACGCGTTTTCACTACGATTAGCTTCAGTCGTGCCTGTCCCCAGGTCGACACTGGTTGAAAACTGAGCGTGTATGGACCTTCTGGGCTTCTGGGGAAAAGGCGAAAGGAAACGGGAGAAAGGAAAACGGAATTGTGGATCTGTCTTGTTTCCGGTCGAAGGGTGTTTTCTCGCCTACTCATTGAAAATTAGTTCTGGAAAGGAATAGAAATTTAAAAAATGAAAACTTAGCTATCGACCTGTTTTTTTTAAATTTCTACTCTCAGTGACGATGTAATATGTATACAAACAGATTCAGCAACTTACATTCTTAAAACTCAGTAAAAGCTAGTACCGAAGGACTACTTTTTGCATATCCGTCCACATATCGTTCTCTTATCGTTTGTGTTCTTTCAAAGCTGCCAGATGGTTACGCGTGTGATCAAAATTGACGAAATTGGTAAGATGCAGAATCATATTTTTATCATTATTATCTATTTTTCACTAAAATTCACGACTAAATAAAAAATAACAATGTTTTTTCCCCCAATATATTCGACTTTTTGATTACCAAAACCTTTGAGTCCCCCCCCCCCACCCCAGGCTAAATTTGGCAACTTTTAAAGTCGACATTGGCTTCGGGAAACTTTAGCCACCTGGCAGTCTTGCTTGGTCATTTACTCTTGACTCTTGCTCATTCTTCATTTCTTCAAGATGGCGGATGTTACTACAACCTCCAATTCGAACACCATGAAGCGTGACTTTAGTCGTGTCGTTTTAACTCTTGATAATGTTCTTATACCAGAGGAGAAAATTTCTTTGACTCCATCTATGTCCGATGGATTAGACAAGGAAGTTGAAACAGATCTCCGAATTCTAGGATGTGAGCTGATTCAGACTGCTGGTGTCCTGTTGAAACTTCCACAGGTGAGTCTCCCCTCCTTCATTTTCAATTTTCACATGTGCACTTCTGCTAAATTCACAAGACGTGTCAAGAAACACATCACAGGTTAGAACCCAAGGTCGCCAATGTTCCGTATATTTACGGAATTCAGTATGTTATAAACTAACTCTCTGTATATTTGGCTGCCTCTACGATTCTCATCCTGGACTGGACTGACTGGGTGGGAATCGATAGAAAAAGTAAACCGAGCTCTCACCCCGGGTGAGAATAGAAAAACGTTTGACCTCTCATCCTGGGTGAGAATCGAGGTAGTGGTACCTTCTCTCGCTATTCTCACCCCTGTATATAACAGGTAGGGTTAGCGTAGCCACCGCCCTTCTCAATTTTCAATAGTCTCTCACCCGAGCCCGATCATCATCCTCTCGCGACTGCTTTTACTTTTAGTGGGATGGGGGAAACTTTGAAAAAAAAAAATTTGGGGGGTTTGGGAGGGGGGAAGTTTTTTTTAAAAAAAAGTCTCCCCCCTCCCAAACCCCCTACTAGAACATTATAAAAACAATTTAAAAAACTGGGGATGTAGGAGCTTTCGGAAGGCCTCCAGAATTTTTTACCAAAGTACCATTTATTTATTCAATTTGTCATCATATTAGAACAAACCTTGACAGATTTGTGAAAGTTTAAAATTTCCTAATTTGACCATTTTTGATTCTCACTCCCATTTTATTTTGATTTGTGAGTTATTGAAAGGTAGTGCAAAGCAGTCCTAGGTTTGGTTTTTTTTTTTCTATTAGGGATAGCTAGAGGTCATTTGTTTTTCCTATTTGGGGGTAATTAAAGATACTAGGTTGTATTTTTCTTAGGATTAGTTAAGCGAATATTTGGGTTCCCTGCCTTAGCATGAAGAGCTTTCGGAAGGCCTCCCAAAGCTATAATGATACCAGCGGAATTGTGGATTCAGAATTGGTTACAGTTACCGATGAAAATCATCTCCCACACTATTATCACTGCAGTGAATATAGCCTTCCACATCATTATAGTGAATATAGGTAGTCTCCCACACTATTATCACCGTACACTGAAAATAACCTTCCACAACATTATCACCGTACGGTGAAAATAGTCTGTCAGCTGATTTAATTTTATAAAGAAGTTAAGATGTTAAATAAACATGCCATCATGGAATTTTGATTTACCAATTGTCATTGATTTTAGAATAAACTACAGCAAACGATAGAGTAATTTATCCTGAAGAAAATAAGACATAAATAATTAAAATACATCCATAAACAAAAAATCTATGGAAATTTTTCTGAGGCCCACCACTCAAAAGTCCAAAAAATCGGGTCACAGCCACTGGGCCATTTTCGGCTCCCGGCTGAGGGGCCAAATGGACGTTTACCAAAGTACCTAGTGTTGGAAATCTATATACTGGAGTTAATAATAGGGGAGTATACAGATTTCCAACACGATTCCCATATCTCCAAGCCCACCGTCTAAATTCTAAATACATGACATGTATTATGTATGTTCACCCCCCTTCAGTCCAGTACCACTAAAAGCAGTCACGAGAGAGATGATGATGATGATAGGGTGAGAATATTGAGAAAGGTGGCGGCTAGGCTAGCCCTACCACCACTAACACTTGTTGGTTAATTAGACCTGTAAATTCTCATTCAATTAACTGAAATCGGTCAATTCATCAAATTCAAATATTTAAAAAAAGGAAAGTAAGAAAGAATTCATGAATCGTAGTCGAATACCTGTAAAGTAATTAGGAATGTTCCACAGCGCTGCGCCTAGCTCATGGGCCATTTATATTAACGATAGATATATTGCCAAGGCTAAGCGACACTTTAGAATTGCCGTGTCTGAACACATACCAGTGTATTTTCACACAGCCTTTGTGAAATCATTTTTTCACTCTCCAAACCTGTCGTGTTCCCAATGGTAGCTAATTTTAACTGAGTCGTTGAGCGATAAATTTCAGTTTCGTCTAAGCCAAAATTTACCACATTTACCTGGAGGGAAGTAAAAGTACGAATAAAGTAAAATGCAAAAGCCGGAAGTGCGATATGTAGACACCTTGAAATCGAAAGTTAGGGGTTACTACAGTACATCTCGATTGCCTCACATTGTAAACTTACTGGTTGATCGTTTCTAGTTTCCTCTCTTATTGGGTACCTTATTTTAAGGTACAATGGTAAGTAGCCTAATTAATTCCAGCACAAATTAGTTTTCTGCCATTGTTTTGCTCGAGCTTGCTGTTTACTATTCATTTCAATTTTTTTTATTTTTCTGCTACGACGAATTACAAAGAGTTTCAGTCAATTTTTATAGAGCTCATTTACAGGTCTAATTATAATAGTACAACAGGGGTGAAAGAAAACCCAGAAGAGCAAACCAAAAATAAAACAAAAACAAAAATCGAGATTGTGGCACATTAAAGATATTTGTAATAAATCAATAACTCATTAAATAACTTGATTTTTTTTTTTTTAATCAAAAAAGAAACATCATAAAGAAATAGAAAAAGTTCAGAAGAAATTCTGTTCTGCCCATATCACACTGACTCAGCTCATACCCCTACTTTGGACCGAAGGATTGTTGCCCGTCTCACATTATCAAAATGTTTTTTTCTTTGTCCTGATTTTATTTGGACATCATGTTATGTTGTTAGAAAAGCTTTTTATTTATCCTTTCATTTGTACCACAGTTACTTTGGTTGACTTTTGTTACTTTTGAGGAGTTTTAACTCTTTTCTATTTAATTTCTATCTGGACATCCAATTGATCTATGATGATTGTGTCTTTCTCATTAGCGGGGTTAGACTTCCCATTAATTTTATGTAATTATCGGTAATTAAAATATTTAAAAGACAAATAAACTATACTGCCATGGGAGACTGTTTAGAATGATGTCCTTCATTAAATGAGTCAACAAGCAATTGCAAATCTACACTCTAAGCTAAACCTTTTTTTGTTGCATTGCCCCCTACCGTACCTAAATGAATACCAAAATTAGGTGCATACCTATGTCTTTGATCTGCCAAAACCCAGTTTTTGTTGGCTTGCCCTTCATACTCATACACACTCATATACCTTCCCTTATTTTTAACCATCCTGTCATCTGCAGAAATATCTGGTGTGGTTGAATCAATTTCATACATTTTCTGAGAATATATAATCCATCATAATTCTCGCTTTACATAGTTTGTCTTTTTTTTTTTTTCCAGGTTGCAATGGCAACTGCTCAAGTAGTGTTCCAGCGTTTCTATTATTCAAAATCCTTTATAAAGCACAACATGGAGGTAAGAAATTTTCAAACTATTTTTTAAAGAAGGAAACAGCAGTTATATTCTTTTATGTGAGCCCACATCATTCAATTTGTTCTCTAAAAATCCTAATTAATTGTCAATGACATCTAAGTTGATACTTTGTTTTTGTTTCGACACTATTGTGTAATACTTTCTGTCGTTTAATGTTTTGTTAATTACCAAAAATTGTTGGTTAAAGGGTTTTATTTTGTCCACAAATTCATTGGCCTTTCTTGAGATCTTATATTGAAAAGATTGTTTAAATGGACTGTCCAAGAGGTTTTTTTTTCATTTTTACCGATATGGCCGCTGTTTCCTATTATTTTACTATCTTACGAATAAATTAACCCTCTATCTTAAACCTACTATAATTTCCTCGTTGCGTGTTTCTCCAAAGGCGTCATAAAGGACAAAATGGACATTAGAATGTATTGTTCACTTTCCCAATTGGTTATCATTTGGCAGGTTGTGGCAATGGCAAGCGTCATGCTAGCCTCTAAGATTGAGGAATGTCCCAGAAGGAATCGAGATGTTATCAATGTGTTCCATCATGTGAAACAAGTGAGGAATAAACGGTAAGTTAATTGCATTAATTTTTTTGTATGTGCACAATGATCTCCATTTACCAACACCTGTCAGGGTCCAAAATACATCTGTCTAGGCAACTTCATCTTTTAGCATCATGTAAAAGGGTTGGGGTTTGATTTCATGTCATCTTATGCACACAGTGTATGGTGATTATTTGTCATAAACTGTTGCTTTCAGTTCCTAATGAGGATTATTTTTTATCAGTTAAGACTGTTCTACTTTGATCTTTATTGGGAATCCCTTTACTGCTAAAAATGAGTGCATACATACATGTTCATATCAGACTGCATCTTGTTTGCTTTAATCTTAATTAGATGTAACAAATAATGTCTGAGATTTATTAAAAGCATGTCGCTATCGGTAACCCATTCATTCAGGATTTCAAACACAATGGTACAAGACTCTTATGTGCAGTGGGTGATGATGTGGAGGTCATTGTACACTTTTATTTACATGGTAATCCTTGTCACAATACAGTTAATTGACATGTCATGCTTTGAGCAATTTAAAATGCAAAATTATTTATTCCTGAGTTTGATAGAATATTAGGTGTTAATTGTGTGTGTACTTTTCAGTTTTTAAATATATTTTTTTACTTGATAGCTTTTTAACTCAATCTCATAATTTGGTGACAAAAGTTTTTATCTCTTTTATCCTGCCTTATTTTATTCTCAAATTTTCATTATTTGCTGAAGGTATTTCTGGTGAAGAATGTGTTTTTAGATAAATAAAAATACTTTATTTTATCTTTAATATTAGCATAACAAGCTTTGTTAAGTTCCTTACTCAGAATATATCTGTCTCTGTCTTGTATCTCAATCTTAATTGTGAATTACATAACCAATAAGGTTATACCCATCACTATTATTTTATAACAGGGAAGGCGTTCATGGCTGTGATTTTATTATTGCATTATTTTGTATTTACGTATTGTTTGCGTCTGTGTTGGAGATCATTTGTCTCAATGCCATTTTTTTTCTCCTTTCCATGGATGTGCACACAGAGTAAAGGTGGCTCAGCCTTGGTTTGAGAACTGGAAAGTTTGGAGATAGATATGACTAACACTCTTATGTTTGTCTTCTCCATCACCTTGCTCAACCAGTCTGGCTTGGGCTTGTATCCGTTTCTTCACCTTGGCCTTGGTGTCATTATGGTTTGTATGCTACCCAGGCAACCATTTATTTGTTGTTTCTTTAATCTCTTGCTTTTTAAAATTGGGATTCCTCAAGGGTCTTTTAAATAGTGAGTATAATATAAAATTTATTTAAAGAAGTTTGATATATGCTTTTGTATATCAAGACGCATAGCTGAAGTAACAGAATCCTATTGATTCAATTTCTCAGATATGTGATCGTTTTCTTTAATATTTTAGATTTATTGAAACAAATGAACAATTGGAAATTTTGTATGGAAATATTTATTTTTGTTGTGTGGTTGGGGGGAAAGGGTGGTATGAATACAAATTGCTGAATATTTTTGTCTGTTGTTATTATTATATTTTGGTATATATGAATATTGTAATTTGTTGAAAATAAAGATTATTTGTAATGAATTGTTACTTATGATTTAGAGAGTGATATGGTTTTACAAGAGGTATCCTAAATTGAGGTGAAATGGAGCCATGTTTTAAAATAGTTGATCACAATAAAATTTTATCGTTTCTTGAATAGTATAACAGCTGTTTGATCAGAAATCTGATAGCTGAGGTTATGAATTTTGATAAAAGCATATATGGAATTATAAGCATAGTGAATGAGAACTAGAACATGGTTAATAGGTTATCCTGCTCAATCATACATGTGCAATTAGACCTACGACTTGTAAGGATTTAATTGGTGTTTGTAGATTTTTTGAGAGCCAAATTGATCAAACTCAGATTTGTAAACAGGATTGTAGACACATACTGTTAAAAGATACCATTTTACTTAATATGCGGCTAGATTGAACACTTGTTAAACCAGTTGTAAAGCGTGTTCAAGTAGCTTATGCCTATATAAAAATACGAAACCATTTACTTTGGTCTGATACAGATTTTTTATCTTGATATAAAAAGGTATTTGCTTTCATTTTGTCAGGTCTTTGAGGGTTTTTTTTTTCCCACTTTTCTCCTCTCTCCACTTGTTTATTGGTTCATACAATTTTATTATGTTTTAGGATTGATCGTAAGTTATGTCTTTTTTCACCTCGATTTTGGATATTCCTTGTAAGATGTTTAAGTTCGAAATTGGAGTTTGCTACATTTTTGTATTCTCACTCTTTTATCTAGATAGTTATGTATCCTTTGATAATGGAATCATTTATTTATAAATCAGATGTAACTTAATCTTTGATTTCTGTTCATCAGAGTAATCAGAGCAATTTTTTTTCCAACCACATCATTGTATGTTGAGTTTGCTCGAAGGAATCACCTCTACAGCTGCCCATCAACATCTGGTGTCCCTCCCCGTGACCAACTCTGCAGTGTGCGGATACATCTGTGATATTTTGTGGTGTTTTTTTTTTTTCTCTCCCTCCTTCAAGGCAGGTGTTGTACATGTATGACAAGATGATTGGTGTTGTTAGAATATAAAATGTCAACTGTATATTCTATAGAATTTTGAATTGGGGATGTTTCTGAATAGCTTCCTCAGGCCAATTACCAAGATGCCAGTTTTTCAGAACATTATTATTGATTTACCGTGAAAAAAGTTTGTATCACCATTTTCAAGTTTTCACTAAAGGTGCTCATTAAAAGATGCAACCTACAAAAGTTTTAATGTGTTAAGCTCAATTCACAGATTGGATTAGATAGCAATGATTTCCAGTGGTTGTGTTCAATCAAATTTTGGGTAGATCATTTATTTTGTTTTTGGCATAGACAGAGCTGCCAGCTATCCCCCCAGAGAAATCTTGCCTGAATTTTTAAAAATCTTTGTTTTTGTTTTTCTTATTATTTTTTGATATTCTACAAGAAGTTAAATGACTGACCTGGGGGTTTAATCAATGTTGTTCATGATGTTTATCTATTGAACTTCATAGCATAGCAAAGACTTTCAATTCTTTGTCTCATTCTTTTAATTTATACTTTAAGCATTATAACTAGTTTTTCCATTTTTCAAGTTCAGTGATAATGTTTGATTATTATTTTTAAGATTCTTTCATTATAAGGTCAGTGGAAGTTTATTGAGGATTAAAATAATAAAAAGAAGTCCTGATTTTAAAAAATGGTCTGATGCTACTTTTTGTATATTTTTTTTTCAAGTGAGCACACCATCTACAGTGTAAATGTCAAATTTTGAAGGTTGACAATAGGGACTACAATTTTTAGCCCAAAAAATTACGAAATTTTAAAATTTTCAAGTAGGCTGGTCTGCATTTAGTGTTAATAGCTACATCACATATGGTTTTTCTTTTGTATCTCATTATCCATTCTTTGGTTGCGTCCAAAATTATTTTTGGATTAGGAGTCAGTTTTCAATAGGCTTAGTACAGATTTGTGAGTCCTCCGATTATATTTGGAAGTTCTGACATTTTAGTTGTGGACAATAATCAATCCACCTTCTACAGTCCCCTTATAAGTGACCCCTTCCCAAAAACAAAAACCCCAACTAGTACTCATCACAGCGGAACGTTCTGCTAAGTCTGCTATTTTTAACTGTCCGTCCTGCAGATCTGCGAGGCGTTGTCGATGTGCAACCATTTGCTTGTGAGTCGAGTCACTGAATTTTAAGTGGAATAATGTCTATGCTCTTCAAAAATCATACTCTGTTTTTGCAGACAATGACATGAGTTGATTAGTTGTACTCAATAAATGAGACTGCGGTTGTGCAAACTGAGCGAAAAAAGAAAAGAGCTTTTGTTTCAAGTTTTCCAGCTGAATTTAGCTATGGTTTTCGGATCTCATTTGTCTTAATTAAAAAATAAAAACTGGAGATTTTGTGGATCTTTCTACTGACCCCTGCCCTCCCTTGATCTACCCCTCTTCCCTCTCCATTCTTTTGTCAGCATGCTTGTTCCCAGTTTTCCACCTTCTCCGGATCTGTTTATAAAACGATGTAAGAGTATACCAAAAGGCAATTTGCTGTTTGGTTAGAAATATTTTTTTCTGTTAGTATTAGTCACCTTGGGTTAGGGGAGTCGTAAGCATTTTCTTGGGTTCATTTTTTTTTTATAGTGTCGTCATCTAATTTTTTGTACCAGCAAAGTACTCAATTGTATTCAAATGTTTTGTTCTATATGCTGAGTTCATGATTGTAGAATACGAATTGTATGGTTGATAATTTTCCATACCTTATTCCTCTAGTTTGAGGCCAATTGTTGACCCTAATCTTTTCCCGAATGCTAGCGGGTGGTTGGATGGGAGCATCACCCTTGAATCATATACCTATGATGTTCGCATGGGTGTACGATCCGATAGTGATGTCGTTTCTTCTTCTCTTCACTAGCCTATCCTGCTTCTTTGGTTTGTGATTGTATTTTTGACAGGGGATATTTTTTTTTTTCTGTAAATCTTCTGCCTGTTTGTTCTTGGTTATTTATAATTTAGCTTATGATGTCTTTAGGTTATGATTTTTATTTACATTTGTACTATTTTTGTTAGATTGTTTGTTTTTTTGTTTCAGCGGTCTCTCATATAACCTCAATTGTGTTGGAAGAGACCGAAAGCAACAAACAAACAAAAATTTCCCGAATGCTCTTCGTAGTTGTCAAATTACAATTAAGCTATATTTTACTTTTCTGTTAGAATGAGTGATTTACACATTTATTTTTCATGTTGATATTCTAATTGGGTCTGGGGGCATCAATTCTTCTATATATGTATTGTTGCCGCATTTTGCTTTTTATAATTATATTCAATGTATGGGTAAAACTAATGACACCTCAGATTGTTGCATGTTTTAAACTGGAACTATCTATCAAGTTTCACTGAAGACAGATCATGAGGTACCTGTGTATTTTACGTGTCACATGTGTTAGATTGCTTGAGCGTATAATTTTTACCTAATGGGTGAGTATGTCATTTAAGAAAACATTCATTGATTGAGAAATCCAAATGGATCCTCAGCACTCTGCTGGTTCAGATTATTTTTTTGCACCAACTTTTAACATTTTGATGGCTGATTGTTTCTTCTGGTTTTATTTTGGTAAAGCTCTTTAAAGGTTACTCTGACTTCATGCTTTAGTAACTTGCATTTTTGCTTATGGATTTCTGGATATTTAGGTTTAGTCAAATTTTCAGCTGGTTTTGTTGTGCCGAATCGTTTCCTCTGGTATTTTTGTACTAAGTAGCTTTAGTGAAATTGTACAGTTTACGACCATGTATGTTAACGTATGTTAAACGTGTGTTGATGAAAGATTATAATTATTTGGGCAGAATAATCTCTCTCTCTGGAGATTTGTTACAATGTGCAAAGGCCATCCACTTGGTTTACTATTCACATTAATATCTCTTATATTTTGTTAATGGCTCATGGGTCTTATTAATGTTCAACTAAATTATATCCTGGTTATTTTCAGCCCATGGGCTGATTTCAGATTTTTACCATTTCTCAGTTTTCAGTCTCTCAACTGTCAACATTAAGACCCTTTATTATCTTTCATGGAAGCTCCAAGGCCTAATAATAGATCGTAATCCACGATTCTGTCAGTCTTATTTTAGACTATCGGGGAAAATCCAAAAATGAATAATTCCTGCTTCTGTCTAACCTGCTTAACATCACGCTTTCTACATCAGTGGGGACTTGCCACCGGTCCGACATGTACCCGTTGTGGTTATGAGCTCGAAACCGCAGAGCATCTAGTTAAACGGTGCGTTGTGACAAAGCTTCCAGTCAGGTTTGCGACGGTGCATGTGTGTGGTACGGAATTTGCATCCTGGATTGATCGTCATAACATAGTAGTTTGAGCACCATTAGAAACTGCTGCCTTCCAAGGTCACAGGTTGCTGATTGTTATCTATCTTTGTTATTCGGAGTGGAGACCAAATTTCAGCCCAAAAGTCAAAAAAGTTGAATTGCGAATCATGTATTTACTCAATGTACAGAGCCGTCTTGCTTTTTTTTAAAAGAATTCTTTTGGTGGCATTATAGTTATAGTTTCTCTGTGCAAAATAGACCATAAAGTAAGTAAAACTTGTTTTATTAGTCAGGTGTATTGTTATGGATTACCTATCAAGAAGTTAGAAAATGTATGAAACTTAGAACATCAATCACAGTGTGAATGTCAAGGCCATAGATGTATCCATCAATTTTGATTACTTTCAACCAATTGTACATCATAACTATAATCAGTAGAGAATGTATTACACAATGACCAAAAGTTTTCAGACTTTTTTGAAAACTGTGCGCTTATGTAACCATGTTATTTTATGTATTATTTGGTTTTGAGTTGGGCCGATTAAAATCACCAATATCATCGTTGATTTGGGGACTTGGTTGGCATTGCCATATATGATCTAATGTATTATATCTTGTATAGTCTTGATACGTAAACAAATTTTTTTCAAAGACAAAGTTCAGATTTCCCCCCTTCAGTTTTTAATTTTTATGCCAAATTGTTAATGGGTGATTTGATGAAATCATGCCAAGATACTGTGTAGGGTTCCATACCTCCCATAGTGGGCAGGGAGGTACTTACTGTGTCTTCTATCCCATTATATTTGTTTTCCAACATGCTTTCTGTCTTTGTCTTAGGATGAGATTACTTGGTTTTGTCCTGGCCGGATATTCTAGCTTCTAGGAAAACAGTCAAAAGTATAGTTAGTTTTGGGAGATGATATTTTTTGTCTTTGAAATTATCTCTCTGCTATGCAAGGTATTGTTTTATTTATATATTGTATGTGATTTGTTGTTCCTCTTAGTGGGGACCTGTGCTTGTGTCTGGGTGAGACTTTAGGCGATCTCAAACTAAGTACTTTGATAGTGTGCTCTTGGAATCTACATATTTCCTATTCGAACCACTTCCCCTTTGTTTCACCTTTTCTTGGATGCTTTGATTGTAATTCTGGAACTTCTTAATATTCCATTTTCTTTTTTACTGGCGCATAATGTGTTGCAAACACCGTAAAACATGCCAAAATCTGGTTTCAATGGAGAAAAAAATACTCATCCGGTCTGAAGCAAATAATTCTGGATTGCGGGCATCTTCCGTCACATTCTGGTGAGGCCTTACGGTTCCACGGATAGTGTTACCATAACTTGGAACTCCGTCATCGTCATCATCACTTCTCCTTAGTACTACTCATACAAACAACCACGCATTCGTCACTACCACCACTTCTACAGCACTAAGTTTTAGATTTTAAAGTCAAAATGTTCGATTAACCCAGGTGGAGACACACGACCAAAGTGAACCACAGAACATGCATTCTGAAGTATTTAAAAATGGGTTTTGGGTTGATACAGGTTTTATAATTGAATGCAGCAGTATGTCGTGGTTGATATGGTTCCAAGTTTAGGTCTCTGTGGCCATTATGTTGCATTTTTAATTTGTTAAGATGGTATGGATTTTTTCCTTCTTTTTAGGTTATTTTTGGTTTGGGGTGATCTTGTTGGTGGTTTGGGCTTCTGGATAGGTCAGTTGGTAGAGCACTCACTTCCCTTGCAAAGGGGTTGGAATTGAATCAGGGTGAAGTTGATTGATATGGCAGAATGCACTTTGCTATCGTTAAGCGTCCTACCCAAAGGGTAACTAGCTTTTGCTATTGTTAATCTCTGTAAAAGCGGGGTAATTTCCAACTTATTAGTAACACTTATGTCAGGTAGATTTGAAATGCTGTGGATGGAAATTTTCTGAGTTTCCTTTACCAACTGCTTTTAAAACTTCTTTACATTTACATCAGATGTATCCCTTTACAAATTGGCAAGATAACCAAGGTGATATATATTAGTTTTTGATCATGCTATTATGAATTTTTTTATATTCAGGTGATGGTTTAAAGCTATCTTTTTACAAATTGGGTTTTTTTTCTTTAAAAATTCCATCAGTTAAGAGAGAATTAGTTGCTTGATAATATGAATGGGCCAATTTTTTTTTTATTATTAAAAAACAGTTGTTCAGATTTTACTCTTAATAAGATTATTGCGACTAACTATTCTGTTTTGATGGGATTATCAATATTATTCCTGAAGCCTAATCAGGTAGGGCAAGTCAGATTTGGATTTAGGTATCAGCACTTTTATATTCCCGCACCCTTTGTGTATGTGGTTTTGTTTTTTCATCTGCCATAGCAAAACATTTAGAGGTTTCCAAAAATCACATACTGAATTATACTGACAGGGTTTCAAGGGTTTGATTTTTCAATCTGATTTGATTTTGTAGATAACAATTCTATTTTAACACGGTCCAGACATGGTTGAAAACTTATTTGTATCCCTTTGATGCTTCACCTAAATTTTAGTTGTAAATATGGATCACCATATCAATTTTTAAAAGATAAATGAATTGCTTGCATCTTTGGTTACTGTAAATTTCTTTTTGATATGTATTTTAAATATGTTGTCGGTAGGGGCTGGCTTGTTTTCTAAATTTTATTTTATTGTAATATTTCAGCTATGTTTGTTGTTCCCTGTGCCGCAATTTGGAGTTTTGATACTTGATCTTGTCACGTCTCATTTCAGTCTTGCTTAACATTATTAGAGTGATTAGATGACGCCCTAGTTTTTTGTCTTGTATCATTAACTTTTTGTTGGGTTTCGGCCTTGTGTAAGTTGAGTATTAAATTAAGATGGTGATTAAGTGTTAAAAGTGAGATTTGGAAGATAGCAAGCTTGGCTCGTTTCACTCAAAGCACCCCAGTTATTTTCCCCAGTCCCCACCCCTTTCCCATGTAATTGCTGCATTGGTGACATTATGGTAATCTGAGACTTCTGATGAAATATTGAATTTGAACAAGGTTTCCACTTTCTTTTCTTCATGATTGCCAAATTTCAGTATATTTACTGAATTCAGTATGTTAAAATCCTCAAAGTACTACATATGTCTTTTTACTGGAGTTAAATGCTCAGTTGACGATGGATGTGCTTGCGTAAAGTTCAGTAAATTTTTGCCACCTGAATTGGCAACCCTATTTCTTGTTCTTAAACTCTGGCTCTATGCCTTTGTACTGAATTTCCTGCAATACAAATTGTTTGTTTATTCGTGTGCATGTGTTGCTAACTAATTTTTGATTACTGGCCATGATGCTTGTTCAAGCCAGCTATGCCAACCTCAGATTTGGGTAAAAATAAATGGGTTACCCTCCTTTGCATTTCCTTGAACGGACCATGCCAGGTTGATGCATTACACCAACTTGGGCATCACTTAGTCAAAAATTACTGCTCATTGACCTAGAAATTTCAGAGAATTCAAATTGAGGTATTTAACTGATTCTTATTTTAAACAGTAGTGGGGGGGGGGATGATATGAGGTTGCACTGATCATTGCTTTAGAAACAAGAGATGAAAGGTTTTAGATTTAGAGTTTCAATTCCTACACATTATTTCAGTGTAACATTAATATGCGGAGTCCAAGTTCATCTGGTGAAGTACAAACTGTGTCTTCTATCCCGTTATATCTGTTTTCCAACATGCTTTCTGTCTTTGTCTCGGAATGAGATGACTTGGTTTTGTCCTGGCACTGGCCGGAATCCTAGCTGGGAGGGAAACAGTCGAATGCATAGTTATTGTTTTGGGAGATGATATTTTTTTCCTTGTAAATCATCTCTCTGTTATGTATTATTATTTTTATTTTGAATGTATAATGTAAGCATTTGAGTGTGTTCCTCTTTGTTGGATTTTGTGCTTGTGTCTGGATGAGACTTGTAGGTGATTTCAAACTAAGTACATTGGTGGTATGCTCTTGGAATCTACATCTGATCCCTATTTGTTCTCAGTTCCCCTTTGTCTTACTTTATCTTGGGTGCTTTAATTGTAATTCTAGAACTTTTTACTATCCCATTTTCTTCCTTTTTACTGGCGCTGATATAACCTAAATGTGTTGCAAGCGCCGTAAAACCCTTAAAATCAAAATCAATCATCTGGTGAAGGTATTGTTATTAATGTAGCAAATCTGATTGTACTCAATGGATTTAAATCTCGCTTTGTTGATAGAGTTACTTTTACTACTTTCATTCAGCTTGTTTTCTTGTTACACTTATTAATATTGGTTGTTGATTTAAAATTCATCAGAGATGAATGAATAATTGCTTTGAGTCAACATATTTAGCATTCACTTGATACAACAATGCAATGAATTGCTTCTTTGATTATATATATAATGAATTATTGTGTAAGGAGATGCATGTAATGACCAATACTATTTATTAGTGGGCACTCTTTTCTAAATGTATGATAAATTCTAAGCTTTTAATATTGCTAAATGCTGATAAGGTAGTAATGTCTATACTGGAAACACCACGAGTAAATGCCAAGTGGACTGGCCTGGTATATTTAATCTGACATGGCGGTTTTTTTGAAAAAAAATAAAAAATAAAAAAATCCAAAAATTTGTGATTAATCTTCCTGAAAACACATAATTAGTTCATGAAGGAGAAAGGTTTTTGTTTTTTAAGGGTTTCACGGCGCTGGCAACAAATGTAAGGTCATATCAGCGCCAGGAAAAAGGAAGATGATGAGATAGTAAAAAAGAAACTATTCTTGATTAATTATCTTTCACGTTCTGCATGAGCTATCAAATTAAAGGATAAAAAAATCTGTCTTTTAAAACACATTATTATTATTGTTTTGTTTTTTTCTTTGTAAAATCTCGAAAATGTGCAAAAAAAATTGTAGAGTTTGCAGCCGCAATGCAAATCAGTGATATTTTGCGATTTTTTTCCAGCCGCAATCGATGCAAAAAACTGCCATGCCAGTCTGATAGTCTATGGCGGGTCTGAATTTGCCTTTTGGTTTGTGAACAAATGTTTTGTCAAGATTTCATGCTTGTGTATTTTCATTTGGATTTGTTTTTATTTCTTTGATTTTCATGTTCATTCTTTTATTTTATCTATGTCATATTCCATTGGGGTTAAGTTTGGATAGGATGTTCATTTCCTTGAATGCATTGATTGATTGTGTGAATTTTTTATCTTGAACTGGGTGGAATCTTTGGCCTCCAATGGTGGGCAGGAGGTCACTTGATTTGTCTTCTATCCCCTTATATGTTTGGGTTGCTTTCTTTCTTTTTCTTGGAATGGGATCACTTGGTTTTGTCCAGGCCCGTGCTGGAGTCCTTGGCTGAGAAGAAAACGGTCAAATGCATAATGTTAGTTTTGGGAGGTGATATATTTTTTATCCTCCCTGTAAATCATCTGTTATGTACTTATAATAATATTTTTGTTTCGTATGTGCAGACATTTGAGTGTATTCCTCTTTATTGGGATCTTTTGCTTGTGTCTGGAGGAGACTTATCGATGATCTTTAACTAAGTAGATTGATGGTTTGCTCTTGTAATCTACATCTATTCCCTTTTTTAACCAATTCTCATAGCAGCCATCTGTCCCGATTTGGTTTGTGTGTATGTAAGGAAATGACTCTGGTATGTCTTGGGAGTTTGGTTTTTTGACTGGTAAATGAAAATAAGGAACAGACAAATAGAGATGAAATCTAGATTTATTTTATAATACTCCAAAACGAACTGCCATTTTGGGTAATGACAGTAATGCGCATTAGGGTTTCACAGTTTACTTTTTTGTAAAGTTGGCCGCTATGGATTCCCCTTTGTCTTGGGCACTTTGTACATCATCTTCTTTTACTTTTACTGTGTGGACGGGTATTCTGTTTATGTGTGTGGGTAGCCTTTTCTTTTTACAGTGCTCAGGGGGGGGGGGGGGGGGGGTTCTGCCAAAAATTTCAGACTTTTTTTTTACATATTGTAACACATCTTGTTCTGTGGTGAAATATTCCTTGTATGCTTTTGGTTGATCTCATATCTATCTCAGCCACTCAATCCCTTCCTTTCTCTGCATTTCTTTGTATTTATAAAGATTTGTTTTAATTGATGTTTGATTTAAACAGTTGGGTCATAGCTGTAATCTGCAAGTTCTTTAAACACACTCTCTGGATTTACAATTTTTGATCATAGCGTTATTTACAGAAATCTTTTGGGACTCTTGTCACCAGACACTTCTGGGCACCTTTAGCTTTATGGTTACATGATATTACCTTACCATCATCATTATTTTTTTGTTTAATTAAAATGTATTAATTCATGCATTTATTAAAATGTTTCTAGTTTTCAATTCACGGATTTCATTAATTTTTTATTAATTGCAGTTTTTTAATGATTTTAAGGGAGGTAAACCTCTTTTCAATTTGTTTCTGCCTTTAAATATTTTTGCTTCTGGGAACTGGAGTGTGGTATGCATGGTTTTCTGAAATGATTTTATTTTGGGTTAACTCGTATAATAAAGAATTTTTATTCTCTATGTTAAATTATGCCTAGGGGTCAAAATCATTTGTCTTTGTGTTTGTCGTTTATTTAAAATTTCAATATTCTATTTTAACATACAAAATTTCCTAATTGTTTGTTTTTTCTTCCCCATTCCCCTGTTTCTGAGTGTGTGCACATCCATGGTTTAATAATGCCCTTTTTTATCTTTCAGCTTAATGTGAACTCAACACTAGCGTTAAATGCTGTAGGCCTCCGAAGTTAGATATGAAAATAATATTCTTCCCCTACTTTCCAGTTGCAATAGCAGTCCCTTATTCCAAGTCTCACAGTGATCTGTTACCTAATTGTATATATTGTATACTTACAGGACTGTCCATCCGTTAGTGTTAGATCAGCATTACATCAACTTGAAGAATCAAGTCATCAAGGCTGAAAGGCGTGTACTAAAGGAGTTAGGATTTTGTTGTCATATTAAGCACCCGCATAAGGTAAGCTAGGGCCTTTTAAGCAGGGTTCATGTGTAGTCTGACCCATCAACTTATAATTTTCTCTTATTTTGATAGAATCACAGACCTAACTGTTTTCATTAAGGCACCACATTACGTTCTTGGTGAAGGATGTTCAGTCTGGGTTTTTATAAGAATAGTGGAATTGATTATCATTTTGACAACCTTGGAGAGATTTTCACTAGTGTTGTAATTTATGTTTGAATACAAGAAAGTTGCGACCAACAATTTTAACATTGAATTAATTTTTACTTTGTTATACGTCCATAGGTATTTGACAGGTTAAATTTGGCCTTTTGGATATTTATTTTCATTTATCTTCCTTTGTTTTCTCCAGATCATTGTGATGTATCTGAGGATTTTGGACAGCACGAATAAACGGCCGCTGGTCCAGTGTGCATGGTAAGGATATTTGTCTCTATTTATGGGTGTTAGTGGGCTTGTAGTTATGTCATTCGTGCTTTTTGCTTTATGTATATATTTTTTTCTTATAATTTTAATACTGACATGTCATATTTGATTGGTAGGTTTCGACAAAAGAAAATGAAATAATTGAAAGTTACTAATATCTGTTCTTTTCCAGTCCTATTGCTATATTTTAAGACTGATTGTTATTTATGAAGGCTTTTGGACTGAAATTTAGCCTGATTTTTACTGAACTGGGTCGTTTTGTCAAATATATAGAATGTGTATTCTTTTAGACAAGCAATCATACACTTTCTTGCCAAGAGGTTGACAGTACGCACATCAGTTCTCAACTGCAACAGATTGTTTTCATCATGACTACCACACAACCACATCATCGGCATCACTACTACCAGCACTACTGATCATATGATTTTGCAATTTGACATTTACCAGATTGTTATTCAATGTAAAGTGGTAGGGCATTTTATTTACATATGGTACTGTCCCGTGTAGATGTTTCATGTGAGACAAATTTTATCATCTCTACATAGTAAGAGGGATTTAACATTTGCCATGCCGGTGAATCACTTTCGGTTTAATACTACCTGATTTTGTGATTCTTCCTGATTGTCATTAGATGACGTCCCTCATACTGTATTTTTTTGGTCTTTTAAAATTCCTGTTTAATACCTAATAGATCAATCGTTTTCCGTTTTAAAAATATAATTTCAGGAACTTCATGAATGACAGTCTACGTTCAGACGTTTTTATGAGATTTCACCCGGAGTCTATAGCCTGTGCCTGTATCTATTTAGCTGCTCGTCAGTTGGGAATTCCCCTCCCCAACAACCCTCCATGGTTCTGGCTGTTTGGTGTTGACGAGGATGAGATACAATTGATATGCCTCTCAATTCTTCGGCTGTATGCAAGACCAAAAGTAATTTTCTTTTCTTATTTTGTTTTTTAAAAAAAATATTTAGTCATTTGGATTTTTTTAAAATCCTGTGATAAAATGTTTAATTGCGATGATAATATAACGCAGTTCCACAGATTTTATTTTTGTTTTTAGAAGAAAAAATCTCCACAAAATTTTTATTAAGATCCAGCCGTTACCTATCAATATCATGTTATGCTCAGTTGCGTGCCACAACTCTCACAGTGAAGAGCTCTCTCTCTCTCTCTCTCTCTCTCTCTCTCTCTCTCTCTCTCTCTCTCTCTCTCTCTCTCTCTCTCTCTCTCTCTCTCTCTCTCTCTCTCTCTTTTTTTTTTTTTGTGTGTTTTAAGATCTTTCTGTGAAATACTGATATGCAATAAGGGAGTATGATACACTTGTTGCTCGAAGGCCGATTTTAAATTTAAACTTTTTTTATATATCTTGGAATGACTTTATATTTTGCGATTTATTAAACGTTCATGTCTAATTAATAGTACAGTAATTGCCGTAATTTAATGGCTAAAGTAGAGATTGTCTTTGAACTTACCCTTTTTTTACCTGGCAGTTTTAGGTAGAAAGCTAATTATGCTTTTTTTATGGTGTGGCAAAGAAAACTGGTTCTGTGAAGATAAGTACACATGGAATTCTCACTTAAGCTTATTTTAAAAGAGACCAAACAAAAATAATGCTACAGAATGGAACATTCTCATTACCTTTTTATTTCATTTCTGCAGCCTAATCAAGAGTTTCTGGAAAAGATTGTTGAAGATCTGAAGCGAAAGCAACAAGCCTCCAAATCAAAAGCGAGGGGTATTCTTTCTGATGTGGACACTCCAAATTCAACATCACGTCAAAGTAATTATAAATTTTGTTCTTACAATTTTGCATTTAACTGTTTTGAGTGCAATTCTATGCTTTGCTGTCCCGTTATCAAATTTATTGTTAAAGCAAAGCCCCTAGCACCTTGGAGAAGTTTACCCGAGTTATGTTGTGTTTATAAATAATAACGGCTTGTAGACAGTTGTGCTAGTCATTTGAAAGGATATGGTGGTAAGTTGTGAGCTACTTTCTGCCAGACCCAACTTTCAGTCTCACATACCTGCCAAATTTTTCATAATTTTACTAATTTTAGACAAATTTCATGGCCAAATACGATTGTTTGGGGGAAAATTACGAATTTTTAATTCTTAGTAATACTTTAATGATAATAATAAGAAGAAAAACAACTACTACTACTACTATTACTATAATAATAATGATGATAATAATAATAATATTGTGGTTGTTAGTACACAATTTCAGAAATTACGAATTTCCTTGTCATAGTACTAAAAATTGACAAAAAATATTTAAATTTGAAGTTTTCAATTTGGCAAGTCTGGTCTCATAGTAACAGTAGAAATTGAGTTTCATGTTCTTTTTTTGCTGTATATATTTTATGTATAATACGTCCACAATGTCACTTTTCAGATTCACCAAAAGTGGTTAGTCCTAATCCCCCATCACTTTTGGCAGCTATGAAAAAAGAAAAGGAAAAATTGGAGTTGGCAGCCACCAAAAGACATGACAACGGAGATGGTGGTAGTGACAAGTCTGATCATGCCGATGAAAATACTAACAAGAAGAGATCTGATGCCAGTGATGACAGTGACCGCAGTCACTCTAAATCCAGGTAAAAATTCACCAATATTTTAATATACAGCAAACACCACTGAAGTTTATCTCAAGGATACATAATAAAAAAAAATCAACTTATCTGAGAAAGTCTAGTTAAATGCTTGTTTGGCTACAACTTCCTGTCCCGTTATGTACTTTGTAATTTTTTGTTTTTGCTTTTTTTTTTTTTTTTTTATTTCTGGGAAGTAAGGTACGAAGCTCAAGAGATGGACCTTTATTGCAGGAGTGCAACAATGTTGAACATGTGGATTAGAATTTATGAGAATTTATAGCAGACTGGATAGATTCTGAGCTCTTGCAACACCTCCTCAATATGTGCTAATAACAATTTGATTTATCTTTTCTTTTTCTTGCAGATCATCTGGGAGTCAGTCAAGTCGAAGTCGTTCTCGATCACCAGGATATAGAAAAAGGAAGCGCTCACCTCCAAAGAAGCACTCTAAACAAGACGTTGTTGGTCGAAATGATAAGAATAAACGTAAACACAGATCCCGTTCTACCAGTAGATCCCGATCACCATACCGCCACTCCACCTCCAAAGTCCCAAAGAAGTATCGTCATGATGACCTGAAGGACTCTAGAGATTACTACAAGGGTGACTACAAAGATGGTGGAAGGGACAAGGACTACTATCGTGAGAAAGACTACAAAGATCGAGATTACTACAGGGAGAAAGACCACAAAGACAAAGATTATTATAAGGACAGAGAATATTACAAAGATCGTTCTTATTCACCTGAGAAAGACAAGCATCGATCATCTCGCAAACACCGTAGTAATGGACACCGAGACAGCCCTGTACGAGAAAAGAGGAGGTAATGACACTTTGATTTTAGGCACCCGTTTTTACTTCTTCCCAGTAATGTTGTCTTCTGTGAATATGACATTCCATCCATGTTGATATGATAGTCAACAGACACAAATCAATGATTTTTATGGTGTGTCATCCATTGTTTCAACAGGGTATATGTTTGGCTGATTTGGATGCTTTAATTTGAATTTTTAGTCAAAATCATGAGACTTATAACGAGGTTTATATGCTTTATTGAGGTGAATGAACATAAAGTGCCACAGGAGACACTTTATAAATACTTTGAAATAAAATTCTCTCTCTATATTTGGAAAGGAAAGTATTCTGATAGTCATCAAATAACACTTGAATTTTGAAAATCCAGACATGACAAAATGAGAGCAAATTCATTTCTCAAGAATTTTGAATTTTTGTGCTTCCACAATTGATGTAAGAAACTTCCAACCTTGACGTCATGCAGCTAAACACCAAAAGGATGTATCATATCTGTGAAACATTTTTAAAGCACAGTGACTAGAAAGATTAAAGATACAAGATTTGATCAATACACAAATTTTTTCCAAGTAAAATTTAAATTGTTTGCTATCCTTAGATAGGAGTACTCGAAGCTGAAGACAAGAATATGGCGAGCTTTTTTAAAATGTGACATTTCTGCCATCATGCAATACCCTTTATATCAAAATGGTACAAAGGGAGATATATTTGTCTTTCAGACAGACTTGGTTTAAATTTTAATTTTGTAGTTTATTTTTTTTATTTATATATTTTTTTGTTGTTGTAAAGTGTAAATAATATCAAATTTTGCTCTTTGTTTTTTTGATGGCAGAAGTATCAATGGTTCATTGACAAAGTTTTTGAGAAATCTGTATCTTGACTTGTGACACAAAAGATAAAAGTTTATATTTTTTTTCTTCGAAACATTACAAAATTAGAATTTCAAATTTTGCTAATTTTAATTTTTAAATCCCTTTTACACCTTCCTCTTTCCAACAAAATACCATTTTAAGACTATTCGTCACGTATACCCATATATTACTACAGTTAAAAGCCACTTAATTGGATCACCACTGATGCTAGGAAATCGTTAACCCTCTAGTTTTCAGATTATTTTTGGTGGAGTAGATAATGTGTTCCCTATATGGCCATGTCAATCATGTAGACATCCTCTGATGATATAAGCCTACCCTTTGATGTCTGCAGTCCCATTATCGTTTTCTACAGTCACTCAGTCATGGCTCCACCCAGAAACTATTTCCATTCATCACCGTATTTCTATCTTTTGTTCTCGTGAGTTCTAAAGTTTTTTGATTGAAGAACGGTTGGCTATTGGGATTCTTGACTCTTCAATGATTGGTCGTTCTGACAGCCCACATGTCAACTATGCCTTGAGTCATTGCTGAAGCTTTAGAAGACGGTCGTCGGATAGTTGCGTCATTATCACTCAGTTGTAAAGTAATAAGGGCAGAATGCTTTAGCTGTTAACTACTCATTTGTTAAGAAAGTGATAAGTCCGGAATGCTTACATTCTTTTATTTCGTAACACTTTTATTTGAATGTACTCTGTGCTACAGTAGAACATGAAAGTAACGTACTCGGAAATAGCGAGTAAAATCTAAATCCCCGTTTTTTTTCTCTTATTTGAGTCAATAAAATTAGCATGCAAGTAGCGAGTATGAAAAAGATGTCAACTCGGAAATAACGAGCATTTCCTACCCCAGCCTAGGACTTCGAACGAAGTAAAGCAAAACACCAGACAAGGGCGATTTAAATATTTTTAGCCTAGCTTCTTTTCTTTTCTTATTTTTCGTTACGAGTAATATTACATAGTAGCCTAGTCTAGAGTACATAGTAGGGGAAACAAATTTGGGTGGGGGTTGGGTGTTTGTGTGCGTGTGGGGGTCAATTATTCACCCAATGTGGTGCCCAGCCAACATGTCAACATGCCTCACTTCGCAGCATCGGTCAGCGAGTCGCATTCGTTAACGAACGACACGATCAGCGAGAGAGGGGAGCGTGGAACCATCATTTCAGTGGGTCAGTGATTGAGTGATGCGCTTGCTTACCTCATCAAACATGCCTAGTGCATACAAACACTCGCACACACACATACACGAAATCTTGATGGAAATGGAAGGGGTGGATCAACTTCAACCTGTGGCCATCATTACGTAGTTAACGAAGGATACGGTTCAATCCCGCCCTCACCCCACTTTATCCACACACAGTCATTTGCACGCACGCGCGGCACACACGCACAAACACACACATTTTGTCTTTCCATATTTTTGTACGGCCGAGTGATCTTTCGGAATAGCGAGAACTCGGAAATAGCGAGTAATTAGGAGTGGACCTGTCGAACTCGCTATTTCCGAGTTCTACTGTATATATTTTATTCTCACATAATCAGGATACCACAATTATTTTTTTTTATCACCAAATGAACTCAAATCTCCAAAGTTAATTCGCTCAAGACCTAATCAGCTCAAGATGGCAGTTTCTTACCATATATTTTCTAAAAGTCATAGGTACTTTGTGCAGGCAGCTATATAATTCAGTGAATCACTTCTCATGTGCAATTTAGGTTTTGTATGTAAGTGTGCATTTGACTTTAACTTATGTGTAAATATTTGTAATATTTTGTAAATAAAGGATGACTTGCACCATAAATTTGAATGTTATCTTCTTTTATTTCTATTTATTAACTCATGACTCAGCTCTTGCTGCCTTTAATGCCTGCCCCTTCCACTTCCACATTGGTTGATAGTGGGTGAAATTCTCCTTTGACAGCTGGGTGGGGTTCCTGACCTCCCGTCGTGGGCAGGGAGGCACTTACTGTGTCTTCCTGGGTGGGGATCCTGACCTCCCATAGCGGGCAGGGGGGTACATATTGTGTCTTCTATCCCCTTATATCTGTTTTCCAACATGCTTTCTATCTTTGTCTTGGAATGAGATTACTTGGTTTTGTCCTGGCCCTGGCCCGAGTCCTGGGAGGGAAACAGTCAAATGCATAGTTATTCTTTTGAGAGATGATATTTTTTTCCTTTGTAAATCATCTCTCTGTTATGTATTATTATATTTATTTTTAATGTATGATGTAAGCATCTGAGTGTATTCCTCCTTGTTGGATTTTGTGCTTGTGTCCGGATGAGACTTATAGGTGATCTCAAGCTAAGTACATTGATGGTATGCTCTTGGAATCTACATCTGATCCCTATTTGTTCCCAATTCCCCTTTGTCTTACTCTCTCTTGGGTGCTTTAATTATAATTCTAGAACTTTGGACTATCCCATTTTCTTCCTTTTTACTGGCGCTGATATAACCTAAATGTGTTGCAAGCGCCGTAAAACTCTTAAAAACAAAAACAAACAAACTGTGTCTTCTATCCCCATATTTCTGTTTTCCAACATGCTTTCTGACTTTGTCTTGGAATGAGATTGCTTGGTTTTGTCATTACCCTGGCTGGGAGGGAGACAGTCAAATGTATAGTTAGAGTTTTGGGAGATGATACTTTTTTCCTTGTAAATCATCTCTCTGTTATTCACTGTATTTGTTTTGTTTACATATTATTTATAATTTATAAACATTTGAGTGTATTCCTCTTAGTTGGGACCTTGTGTCTGGATGAGACTTTTAGGTGATCTCAAGCTAAGTACTTTGACAGAGTGCTCTTGGAATCTGCATCTATTTCCTATTTGAACCAATTTCCCTTTATTTGTCTTACCTTTTCTTGGGTGCTGTAAATGTAATTCTATAACTCTTTACTATCCCATTTTCTTCCTTTTTACTGGCGCTGATATGACCTTAATGTGTTGCAAGCGCGTTTAAAACCCTTAAAAACAAACAAAAAACATCTCCTTTGACAACGGGGGGGGGGGGGGGGGGGGGGGGGGGGGCACACCTGAGCTGGCCTCGTGTACTGCTGGATTCAACATCGGACCACATCTGAATCTCTGAGTGGGGTTCCTCAGGGTAGGGAGGCACTTACTGTCTTATACTTCTGTCCCCCAATATGTTTTCCAACATGCTTTCTGTCTTTGCTAGGAATGAGATTACTTGGTTTCATCCTGGCCCTGGCTTGGAGGGAAACAGTCAAATGTTTTGGGAGGTGATATTTTTTGTCTTGTAAATCATCTCTCTGTTATGCCCTATATTATTGTTTTACATATGTACGGTTTGTAAACATTTGGGTGGTTCTCTTAATGGCGACCTGTGCTTGTGTCAGGATGAGACATTTAGGTGATCTCAAAGTACACTGGTGTTTTCTCGGAATCTACATCTGTTCCGTATTTGAACAAATTCCCCTTTGTCTTCCTTATCTTTTTTTTCGGGGTACTTTAATTGTAATTCTATATCTTTTCACTATCTCATTTTCATCCTTTGTACTGGCGCTTATGTGACCTTAAATATGTTGCAAGCGCCGTAAAACCCTTAAAACAAAATACCTTTATCTCTTCTTTATCTTTCCCTTCACTTTCCATGTGGCAGAGACCATTTGGTTTTGCATGGCCCAATCTGCCAGAGATCTCCCATTTTCTTTAGTTTGAAGATATTTATTGTGCAAGCGTTTCAGTGTATCTCTTTTTATTTAATGTACCCTTTGCTTGTGTACTGGTGGGACTTTTAGGGGTCGGATTACTTGGAAGCACAAATCAAAGCGAATACTGAGCTGTTAGAAGATGCAGACGGCAAAAAGAATTGAGCGATAATAAATAAAATGGCTTTAAAAAAGAACAAAATACTTCACAAAATGTTTCAAGTTTCTCCAGCCAACAGGAATAACGGGGTTGGTGGAGTCTTGGATTTTTGACCTCCCATCATAGGTGGGGAGGTCACTGTGGGGTCTTTTGACCTCCCATCCTGGGTGGGGAGGTCACTTTTACTGTGTCTTCATGTCCATGGCTGAGAATTAGACGAGCAGGATTTGCCCAGACCTTGGCACCATCTTCCTTTTTTCAGAAACAGAAACGTGTTAATAGGATCACAAGCGCAGATAATCTTTTGCAACAGAGCATCTCTATCTTGGGGTCTTTTGATCTCCCATAGTGGGCCGAGGTCTTTTGCTGTATATCTATTTTCCAGTGTTAGTTCCTGCCTTCTTTTTTTTGTTTTTGGAATGGGATTACAGCTGTACTTGGTTTTGTCCGGGTCCTTGCCTTGGCTGAGTGGGAAACAGTCAAATGTATAATAATAATATAGTGTAAATCTTCTTCTTCTTCTTCGTTCCCATCACGTCACATGGTCAGTCCGGTCTGGTGAATGAAGCCCACAGTGGTCCTGAGGTCGTCCTCACTGCCGTACAGCTTCTTTGTGTATGGGGTTGGGTCAGGCCAGAAGTTCCTTCTCAACTGGTTGTACCTTGGACATTCCATTAGGACATGATGTCCATTTTCATTTTCAAGTCCGCAGTCACATTGTCCAGAGGCACCTGCTCTGGACATCCTCCACATATGTTCCTTTAACTGGTTGTGTCCAGTTCTCAGTCTGAAGATGATGACCTGTTCCTTTCTGTCGAGCACCTGATTGGGTCATTCATGTTGTATTCTGGGTGCTTCTCTCTCCATCTCTGAGACTGGATAAGTTTGGCCATTTTGTTAATTTCTCCTGTTGAGTATGTTGGGGAGGGTTGCTGCATGCGACTGCCTGCCTTTGCCAGTTGGTCAGCGATCTGATTTCCAAGTATCCCACAGTGTCCTGGAATCCACTGCAGTACAATGTTGGTAAACTTGCTCAGCTTCATGAGGTCTAGTGTAAATCATTTCTATGTTATGTACTGGTAGTTATATATTTTTTGTTTTGAACATTTGAGTGTGTTCCTCTTGCCAATGGGATCGTGTTCTTGTGTCCGGATGAGACTTTAAGATGATCTCAAACTAAGTACACCATACATTGATGGTAAGTATGCTCTTGGAATCTACATCTGTTCTCTATTTGAATCAATTCCCCTTAGTCTTACTCTTACTTTTTCTTGGGTGCTTTGATTATATTTCTAGAATTTTTGGACTATCTCATTTTCTTCCTTTTTACGGACGTTGATATGATCATGTTGGTCATATTAAAACAATTTTTACCACCACAATGAAAAAAATAAAAGCCTGATTTTTGAAAGGGCCTCGTAAGATTTTGCGCACTCAATTATTGTGCCAAGAACCGGAGGTGCCTAAATGAGTCAATAAAATGGAGATAAAGATAAAGGGAGTAAATCTGAGTCATGAATGAACACACAACAAGTATTGTGCCAAGAATCAGTTTGCAAAAAAAAAGAGAAAGTTACCACTACCCCCCCCCCCCCCCCCCCCCCCAAAAGAAAAAAAAGAAAAACAACTACATAGAACAAAACAATTTTAACAATTATGCTTTAATGCGGTACATGGAATCCAGAAAGACGTGGATTGATTGGACAGATCCATTTCCTGTTCTTGAAGGTGTCTGACCAAAGGCTAGGCATTAGCCTAAAATAGTCATTCTGTTACTTCCGTTTCCTATGCGCCAAAGTGACGCAAAGGAATTTACCAAAACTACCAGCTATTTGTAATGATATATTTTTTTATGGTAAGAGCAAATAGGCTTTTAAAAACCTATAAATTATGCTTTGTGAAACGTACATGCATAGATACAATTTTTGAAAGTTATATACTAGACTGCTGTTTGCCAATAGCGTTCTCATCAGATATAACAACGCTCAGCATTTCTTAGAACGAATCATGTTTTCTGATGAGGAAACCCTTTTTAGCAGGTGGAACTGTGAATCGTCACAATACTAATGTGTGGGGTAAACAAGGGCCAGAATGAACTGATTGAATACAGTTGTACACACACACACACACACACACAGAGAGAGAGAGAGAGAGGGAGGGAGGGAGGGGGAGGGAGCGATGGATAGAACAATCGGGGCGAGAGGGGGTGGAGAGAGCAGAAGAGTAAGACCCTCGGTATGATATATTCATGAGAGAGAATAGTGCTCACTCCTGATAAGCTTAAAAGTGAATCAATTGTGCTAAATACAAGGAGTGGTCCAGGATTATTATTATTATTATTATTATTATTATTATTATTATTATTATTATTTATTATTATTATTATTATTATTATTATTATTATTGTTATTATTATCATTATAATTGTTATTATTATTATTATTATTATTATTATTATTATTATTATTATTATTATTATTATTATTATTATTATGACACAGCACTAATTTCAGACTCAAAAGAAAATTTACAATTAATTACTCCTTAATAAAGTAGTTACCGAGAGTGAACGTATGGGGTTATACTTAAATGTAAAAAAGACAGAATGCATGGTTGTATCAAAAAGAGAAATAAATCCAACATGTAACTGGAGAAACTATAAAACAAGTTCAGACATTTAAATATCTTGGATACATAATAACTTTAGATGGCAGATGTAGCACATAAATAAAACGAAGAATTACAATAGCTAAAGAGTGTTAATAAAATGAGTCTAATTTTTTAAAACCACAATATCTCAATGACAACAAAACATAGGGCATAGGGTTTTGAAGGCCTATGTATGGTCAGTATTATTATATGGCTGTGAAAGCTGGACAATTACAGAAGACATTAGAAAGAAACTGGAGGCAGCAGAAATACGGTTTCTTAAAGGATGTTAAGAATCTCATGGACAGAGAAGAAAACTAATGAAGAAGTATTAGAGCAAACTGAAACTAAAAGGTTATTAATTCGTACAATAAGAAAAAGACAAATGCAATTTTTATGGCACTTAAATCGACATAAATGTATTGAACATCTTGCTCTCACAGGAAAGATAGAAGGTAAACAGAGTAAAGGTAGACCAAGAAAGACATATTTGAATAGTTTGAACAGCTGGGTGACAATGAAAGAGAAGAGTAATATTAGTTTTCTGAGGTTATCTGATCAGAGAGATGAATGGCGTACCATGATCACCGATGTCTGGCACAGACTTGTTACTTGAAGATTATTATTATTATTATTATTATTATTATTATTATTATTATTATTATTATTATTATTATTATTATTATTATTATTATTATTATTATTATTATTATTACTTGTACAATGCCGTGCTTCGCTGTGGAATATCTTAGAGGCTTTGAAAGAAATATTACTCCTGCATTAGTCAGGACTTTCGAAAAATGTCAACGCGTAAAGTATAGTCAGGAATAATAAATTTGGGGAATATCAAAGGTACATGTTGTTTGGGGTGTATCTTAGGTGTTTGTGACGATGCCAAAAGTTTGGAAGACAGTATTGAAAGCAGTCTATTATCTAGGGGACGAACGACACAGATGGATTATCGTCTGAGCAAGTTGCATCTGAAACACCAGAGGTTATTTGATATTTCCGTGGCGACCAATTAACCAATTATGTGCGGCTATGTGGTCTAGTGGTACGACACTCGCTTTCGGGCCGGAAGGTCCTGGGTTCGAGCCTAGCTAGGCGCATAGTTGAGTCCTTGGAAAAAACTCTTTACTCACTTTCTTTCACCGTACTCAGGTGTAAAATGAGTACCTGGCCGTTAACAGCGTTGTCTTCGTCCAAAAAAAAATTGTAGTACCGCCTTACAGGCGTCATGCCCGTCCTACGTGTTAGGCTGTTGGCCAGGGACCCCCTGTAAAGCGCTTTGAGTACGTTTAGTGGATATTGCGCTATATGAAAGCTCAATTTTAAAAATAATTTTGAAAGCAGTCAATCTGATCTAGGGGACGACACACCTGGAATATCGTCTGAGCAAGTTGCATCCGAAACTCTAGAGGTTATTTGATATTCCCGAATTTTGGCCAGAGAACTCGTCCTTCAGACAAGGCATGTTATGTCTTTCTTAGTAGCAAAATTCTCCTTATTTACTGAGACTGAAATGACTAAAGCAAATGTGATGCAAGCTCAGTAAAACCCATAAAAACAAACAAAAACAAATAATAAAGCTGCAGGTCGAAATGATATTTATAACGTAATCGGTTAAGTGAAGCATTATTTCCTTTATTGTTTGTATTTTATTGACTAATTTAGGCTGAATTAATATTTAGGGCGGTTTGGGTCTAATTATTAGGGAAATCCTTCAAAAAATGATTTTAAGATTTTAGAGGAAAACCATATTTTGTCAATTTTAGAAATAAAATTATTGAAGTGCAATTTCTCATAAAAACACTGTCAAAAAGGGCATTCGTATCCAGTAAGAAAAGTGTGAAAAAGGAATACATGTCTAAGTCTAACGTTTTTATTTTTGGCTCAAATTGTCATTCAAGCAGGAGAATGATACAAATTATGGTGAATAGAAGTCTAGTGCCATACCATTTGGTTACAAAATATCTAATAATCTTAAGTGTAGGGGTGAAATAGACGTATTCTTTCATTTCTATGTATTTATTAAACTCGCTACACTTTTATCGTGCAATAACACATATTCGCAAGCTCGTTGTGTTATTGGGCACGATAAAAATGACTCGTTAAATAAATACAAAGAGATGAAAGAATCCTATTATGTTCCATTAAGTCTGAGTGCCCGTTCCGCCTGAATGTCCAGATTTTCCTGCTTTTCGACATTATTATTATTATTATTATTATTATTATTATTATTATTATTATTATTATTATTATTATTATTATTATTATTATTATTATTATTATTATCATTATTATTATTATCATTATTTTTATCATTACTATTATTATTATTATTATTATTATTATTATTATTATTATTATTATTATTATTATTATTATTATTATTATTATTATTATCATCATCATTATTATTATTGTTGTTGTTGTTGTTATCATTGTTATAATAATAATAATAATAATAATAATAATAATAATAATAATAATAATAATAATATTAATAATAATAATAATAACAATAATATTATTATTATTATTATTATTATCATTGTTATCCCCAATGATGTAGTTGTTGCTGCTTCTGATATTGTTGCGTTCACCCTGTACTGTTGGTGTGGTTGTTGTTGTTACCTTGGTTTCCTCTTAAGTGCCCGGTGGTCAGGAATGGTCATGCCGACAAAAAGATCATCGAAAGGCAATTTTATATATACTTACTTACTTATCCGAACCAGCGACCACCTGTCTAGCCCTTCGGTCTTGTGCCATGACGTAGAAGTTAGACGTCTTTTGTAGTTGTTCCAGGTGACTATAAAGTGTGTTACTGATGCTTGGATTTGGTGGGAGGAATGTGCATCTCAGGTCTTCAAGAGGTTGACATTCAAGTAAGTGGTGTGTTACTGTTTCACTGGGGTGTTGACATAGGGGGCAGGAAGGGGATGTGTCTTTTGTAATTTTGCTTAAATGGTTGTTGAGCGGTATGTGTTGTGTTCTTAGTTGAAAGATGATGCTTTGCTGGTGTCTTCTGAGCTTATTTAGGCAATCAGTCTTTACAGGAGTGGTCATATGGGAAAACATACATCTACCCGTGGTGCTCATTGCCCAACTGTTCATCCATTCATCTCTCTTATTTGTTTTGATTATTTGTTTCGCTGTGTCTAAGGATACTGGAATTGATGGTTGTAAAAGTGTTGATCCGAGTCTGGCTAGTCTGTCTGCATTGTCATTTCCTGGTATATTTGAATGTCCTGGTATCCACTGGAGAGATAAGTCTACTCTGTGTGTTGTAAGGAATTCATCTAGTTGAGATCTTAAACTATTGAAGGTTGAGGAGAGTTTATCTAAATCGAGAGCTTGGAGAACCGATTTGGAGTCTGTGAAGATGACAGTGTTTTGAAGTTTTGAAGGGTTTAGCTGGAAAACAGAAGAGAGGTGTCGCAGTGAGGCTTCTATTGCAACTGCCTCTGCCTCGTAGTTTGAGCAGGAGCTTCCGCAAGAATTGTGGATTGTATCACAGGTTTTATCTGGGTATTCTACCCGAGCTGGCCTCGTGTACTGCTGGATTCAACATCGGGCCACATCTGAATCTCTGAGTGGGGTTCCTCAGGGTAGGGAGGCACTTACTGTCTTATACTTCTGTCCCCCAATATGTTTTCCAACATGCTTTCTGTCTTTGCTAGGAATGAGATTACTTGGTTTCATCCTGGCCCTGGCTTGGAGGGAAACAGTCAAATGTTTTGGGAGGTGATATTTTTTGTCTTGTAAATCATCTCTCTGTTATGCCCTATATTATTGTTTTACATATGTACGGTTTGTAAACATTTGGGTGGTTCTCTTAATGGCGACCTGTGCTTGTGTCAGGATGAGACATTTAGGTGATCTCAAAGTACACTGGTGTTTTCTCGGAATCTACATCTGTTCCGTATTTGAACAAATTCCCCTTTGTCTTCCTTATCTTTTTTTTCGGGGTACTTTAATTGTAATTCTATATCTTTTCACTATCTCATTTTCATCCTTTGTACTGGCGCTTATGTGACCTTAAATATGTTGCAAGCGCCGTAAAACCCTTAAAACAAAATACCTTTATCTCTTCTTTATCTTTCCCTTCACTTTCCATGTGGCAGAGACCATTTGGTTTTGCATGGCCCAATCTGCCAGAGATCTCCCATTTTCTTTAGTTTGAAGATATTTATTGTGCAAGCGTTTCAGTGTATCTCTTTTTATTTAATGTACCCTTTGCTTGTGTACTGGTGGGACTTTTAGGGGTCGGATTACTTGGAAGCACAAATCAAAGCGAATACTGAGCTGTTAGAAGATGCAGACGGCAAAAAGAATTGAGCGATAATAAATAAAATGGCTTTAAAAAAGAACAAAATACTTCACAAAATGTTTCAAGTTTCTCCAGCCAACAGGAATAACGGGGTTGGTGGAGTCTTGGATTTTTGACCTCCCATCATAGGTGGGGAGGTCACTGTGGGGTCTTTTGACCTCCCATCCTGGGTGGGGAGGTCACTTTTACTGTGTCTTCATGTCCATGGCTGAGAATTAGACGAGCAGGATTTGCCCAGACCTTGGCACCATCTTCCTTTTTTCAGAAACAGAAACGTGTTAATAGGATCACAAGCGCAGATAATCTTTTGCAACAGAGCATCTCTATCTTGGGGTCTTTTGATCTCCCATAGTGGGCCGAGGTCTTTTGCTGTATATCTATTTTCCAGTGTTAGTTCCTGCCTTCTTTTTTTTTTGTTTTTGGAATGGGATTACAGCTGTACTTGGTTTTGTCCGGGTCCTTGCCTTGGCTGAGTGGGAAACAGTCAAATGTATAATAATAATATAGTGTAAATCTTCTTCTTCTTCTTCGTTCCCATCACGTCACATGGTCAGTCCGGTCTGGTGAATGAAGCCCACAGTGGTCCTGAGGTCGTCCTCACTGCCGTACAGCTTCTTTGTGTATGGGGTTGGGTCAGGCCAGAAGTTCCTTCTCAACTGGTTGTACCTTGGACATTCCATTAGGACATGATGTCCATTTTCATTTTCAAGTCCGCAGTCACATTGTCCAGAGGCACCTGCTCTGGACATCCTCCACATATGTTCCTTTAACTGGTTGTGTCCAGTTCTCAGTCTGAAGATGATGACCTGTTCCTTTCTGTCGAGCACCTTGATTGGGTCATTCATGTTGTATTCTGGGTGTTTCTCTCTCCATCTCTGAGACTGGATAAGTTTGGCCATTTTGTTAATTTCTCCTGTTGAGTATGTTGGGGAGGTTGCTGCATGCGACTGCCTGCCTTTGCCAGTTGGTCAGCGATCTGATTTCCAAGTATCCCACAGTGTCCTGGAATCCACTGCAGTACAATGTTGGTAAACTTGCTCAGCTTCATGAGGTCTAGTGTAAATCATTTCTATGTTATGTACTGGTAGTTATATATTTTTTGTTTTGAACATTTGAGTGTGTTCCTCTTGCCAATGGGATCGTGTTCTTGTGTCCGGATGAGACTTTAAGATGATCTCAAACTAAGTACACCATACATTGATGGTAAGTATGCTCTTGGAATCTACATCTGTTCTCTATTTGAATCAATTCCCCTTAGTCTTACTCTTACTTTTTCTTGGGTGCTTTGATTATATTTCTAGAATTTTTGGACTATCTCATTTTCTTCCTTTTTACGGACGTTGATATGATCATGTTGGTCATATTAAAACAATTTTTACCACCACAATGAAAAAAATAAAAGCCTGATTTTTGAAAGGGCCTCGTAAGATTTTGCGCACTCAATTATTGTGCCAAGAACCGGAGGTGCCTAAATGAGTCAATAAAATGGAGATAAAGATAAAGGGAGTAAATCTGAGTCATGAATGAACACACAACAAGTATTGTGCCAAGAATCAGTTTGCAAAAAAAAAGAGAAAGTTACCACTACCCCCCCCCCCCCCCAAAAGAAAAAAAAGAAAAACAACTACATAGAACAAAACAATTTTAACAATTATGCTTTAATGCGGTACATGGAATCCAGAAAGACGTGGATTGATTGGACAGATCCATTTCCTGTTCTTGAAGGTGTCTGACCAAAGGCTAGGCATTAGCCTAAAATAGTCATTCTGTTACTTCCGTTTCCTATGCGCCAAAGTGACGCAAAGGAATTTACCAAAACTACCAGCTATTTGTAATGATATATTTTTTTATGGTAAGAGCAAATAGGCTTTTAAAAACCTATAAATTATGCTTTGTGAAACGTACATGCATAGATACAATTTTTGAAAGTTATATACTAGACTGCTGTTTGCCAATAGCGTTCTCATCAGATATAACAACGCTCAGCATTTCTTAGAACGAATCATGTTTTCTGATGAGGAAACCCTTTTTAGCAGGTGGAACTGTGAATCGTCACAATACTAATGTGTGGGGTAAACAAGGGCCAGAATGAACTGATTGAATACAGTTGTACACACACACACACACACACACACACACACACAGAGAGAGAGAGAGAGAGAGAGAGAGGGAGGGAGGGAGGGGGAGGGAGCGATGGATAGAACAATCGGGGCGAGAGGGGGTGGAGAGAGCAGAAGAGTAAGACCCTCGGTATGATATATTCATGAGAGAGAATAGTGCTCACTCCTGATAAGCTTAAAAGTGAATCAATTGTGCTAAATACAAGGAGTGGTCCAGGATTATTATTATTATTATTATTATTATTATTATTATTATTATTATTATTATTATTATTATTGTTATTATTATCATTATAATTGTTATTATTATTATTATTATTATTATTATTATTATTATTATTATTATTATTATTATGACACAGCACTAATTTCAGACTCAAAAGAAAATTTACAATTAATTACTCCTTAATAAAGTAGTTACCGAGAGTGAACGTATGGGGTTATACTTAAATGTAAAAAAGACAGAATGCATGGTTGTATCAAAAAGAGAAATAAATCCAACATGTAACTGGAGAAACTATAAAACAAGTTCAGACATTTAAATATCTTGGATACATAATAACTTTAGATGGCAGATGTAGCACATAAATAAAACGAAGAATTACAATAGCTAAAGAGTGTTAATAAAATGAGTCTAATTTTTTAAAACCACAATATCTCAATGACAACAAAACATAGGGCATAGGGTTTTGAAGGCCTATGTATGGTCAGTATTATTATATGGCTGTGAAAGCTGGACAATTACAGAAGACATTAGAAAGAAACTGGAGGCAGCAGAAATACGGTTTCTTAAAGGATGTTAAGAATCTCATGGACAGAGAAGAAAACTAATGAAGAAGTATTAGAGCAAACTGAAACTAAAAGGTTATTAATTCGTACAATAAGAAAAAGACAAATGCAATTTTTATGGCACTTAAATCGACATAAATGTATTGAACATCTTGCTCTCACAGGAAAGATAGAAGGTAAACAGAGTAAAGGTAGACCAAGAAAGACATATTTGAATAGTTTGAACAGCTGGGTGACAATGAAAGAGAAGAGTAATATTAGTTTTCTGAGGTTATCTGATCAGAGAGATGAATGGCGTACCATGATCACCGATGTCTGGCACAGACTTGTTACTTGAAGATTATTATTATTATTATTATTATTATTATTATTATTATTATTATTATTATTATTATTATTATTATTATTATTATTATTATTATTATTATTATTATTACTTGTACAATGCCCGTGCTTCGCTGTGGAATATCTTAGAGGCTTTGAAAGAAATATTACTCCTGCATTAGTCAGGACTTTCGAAAAATGTCAACGCGTAAAGTATAGTCAGGAATAATAAATTTGGGGAATATCAAAGGTACATGTTGTTTGGGGTGTATCTTAGGTGTTTGTGACGATGCCAAAAGTTTGGAAGACAGTATTGAAAGCAGTCTATTATCTAGGGGACGAACGACACAGATGGATTATCGTCTGAGCAAGTTGCATCTGAAACACCAGAGGTTATTTGATATTTCCGTGGCGACCAATTAACCAATTATGTGCGGCTATGTGGTCTAGTGGTACGACACTCGCTTTCGGGCCGGAAGGTCCTGGGTTCGAGCCTAGCTAGGCGCATAGTTGAGTCCTTGGAAAAAACTCTTTACTCACTTTCTTTCACCGTACTCAGGTGTAAAATGAGTACCTGGCCGTTAACAGCGTTGTCTTCGTCCAAAAAAAAAATTGTAGTACCGCCTTACAGGCGTCATGCCCGTCCTACGTGTTAGGCTGTTGGCCAGGGACCCCCTGTAAAGCGCTTTGAGTACGTTTAGTGGATATTGCGCTATATGAAAGCTCAATTTTAAAAAATAATTTTGAAAGCAGTCAATCTGATCTAGGGGACGACACACCTGGAATATCGTCTGAGCAAGTTGCATCCGAAACTCTAGAGGTTATTTGATATTCCCGAATTTTGGCCAGAGAACTCGTCCTTCAGACAAGGCATATTATGTCTTTCTTAGTAGCAAAATTCTCCTCTTTTACTGAGACTGAAATGACTAAAGCAAATGTGATGCAAGCTCAGTAAAACCCATAAAAACAAACAAAAACAAATAATAAAGCTGCAGGTCGAAATGATATTTATAACGTAATCGGTTAAGTGAAGCATTATTTCCTTTATTGTTTGTATTTTATTGACTAATTTAGGCTGAATTAATATTTAGGGCGGTTTGGGTCTAATTATTAGGGAAATCCTTCAAAAAATGATTTTAAGATTTTAGAGGAAAACCATATTTTGTCAATTTTAGAAATAAAATTATTGAAGTGCAATTTCTCATAAAAACACTGTCAAAAAGGGCATTCGTATCCAGTAAGAAAAGTGTGAAAAAGGAATACATGTCTAAGTCTAACGTTTTTATTTTTGGCTCAAATTGTCATTCAAGCAGGAGAATGATACAAATTATGGTGAATAGAAGTCTAGTGCCATACCATTTGGTTACAAAATATCTAATAATCTTAAGTGTAGGGGTGAAATAGACGTATTCTTTCATTTCTATGTATTTATTAAACTCGCTACACTTTTATCGTGCAATAACACATATTCGCAAGCTCGTTGTGTTATTGGGCACGATAAAAATGACTCGTTAAATAAATACAAAGAGATGAAAGAATCCTATTATGTTCCATGAAGTCTGAGTGCCCGTTCCGCCTGAATGTCCAGATTTTCCTGCTTTTCGACATTATTATTATTATTATTATTATTATTATTATTATTATTATTATTATTATTATTATTATTATTATTATTATTATTATTATTATCATTATTATTATTATCATTATTTTTATCATTACTATTATTATTATTATTATTATTATTATTATTATTATTATTATTATTATTATTATTATTATTATTATTATTATTATCATCATCATTATTATTATTGTTGTTGTTGTTGTTATCATTGTTATAATAATAATAATAATAATAATAATAATAATAATAATATTAATAATAATAATAATAATAATAATATTATTATTATTATTATCATTGTTATCCCCAATGATGTAGTTGTTGCTGCTTCTGATATTGTTGCGTTCACCCTGTACTGTTGGTGTGGTTGTTGTTGTTACCTTGGTTTCCTCTTAAGTGCCCGGTGGTCAGGAATGGTCATGCCGACAAAAAGATCATCGAAAGGCAATTTTATATATACTTACTTACTTATCCGAACCAGCGACCACCTGTCTAGCCCTTCGGTCTTGTGCCATGACGTAGAAGTTAGACGTCTTTTGTAGTTGTTCCAGGTGACTATAAAGTGTGTTACTGATGCTTGGATTTGGTGGGAGGAATGTGCATCTCAGGTCTTCAAGAGGTTGACATTCAAGTAAGTGGTGTGTTACTGTTTCACTGGGGTGTTGACATAGGGGGCAGGAAGGGGATGTGTCTTTTGTAATTTTGCTTAAATGGTTGTTGAGCGGTATGTGTTGTGTTCTTAGTTGAAAGATGATGCTTTGCTGGTGTCTTCTGAGCTTATTTAGGCAATCAGTCTTTACAGGAGTGGTCATATGGGAAAACATACATCTACCCGTGGTGCTCATTGCCCAACTGTTCATCCATTCATCTCTCTTATTTGTTTTGATTATTTGTTTCGCTGTGTCTAAGGATACTGGAATTGATGGTTGTAAAAGTGTTGATCCGAGTCTGGCTAGTCTGTCTGCATTGTCATTTCCTGGTATATTTGAATGTCCTGGTATCCACTGGAGAGATAAGTCTACTCTGTGTGTTGTAAGGAATTCATCTAGTTGAGATCTTAAACTATTGAAGGTTGAGGAGAGTTTATCTAAATCGAGAGCTTGGAGAACCGATTTGGAGTCTGTGAAGATGACAGTGTTTTGAAGTTTTGAAGGGTTTAGCTGGAAAACAGAAGAGAGGTGTCGCAGTGAGGCTTCTATTGCAACTGCCTCTGCCTCGTAGTTTGAGCAGGAGCTTCCGCAAGAATTGTGGATTGTATCACAGGTTTTATCTGGGTATTCTACTGCAAACCCATACCCAGAATTTTTAGTTCCTTTGTGGGCAGATCCATCTGTGTAAACATGTATCCAGTTGTCTGGGTATTCTTGTATTGTCTTCATTGCTAATGTTTGTATATCTGATTTGTTTTTATTTCTTGTTGTTTCTTCTATGAGGTTAGTCTTTATTTTTGGAAGTTTTAGTTCGGCGTATGGAGGTTTTTGACTGATTAAAATAGATTTTTCTCTGTTTTCTGGGAGTCTGTGTCTTTCATTCAAGTTGTTAGTAATGTGTAGCAGGGATTTTTGTTTTAATTTAGTTCTTGGTTTCCATTTCTCTGCCAAAATTCTGTTTGGATGGTTTTCCTCTTTTCGTTTGTATCTTTCAACCATTTCAAGCACTGCTGATTCTCTGCGAAGTCCAAGTGGTTCCACATTAGAATGTATTTCACATGCTGCTGTGGGTGTCAATCTCAGGGCACCGGAGATGAAGCGAAGGGCTTGGTTTTGTACTCTGTCCAAGGTTTTATGGGTGTTTTTACTACCTACATTTTGAAGGGCTAAATTGTAGTCCATGACGGAACGCACATAGCCTAAATAGAGTTGTCGAAGCGAGTTTTTGTCTGCTCCCAAATTAGTACTGGCTAGTCGTTTTAGTAACTGGAGTCTCTTTGTCGCTTTGATTTTTACATTCTCAGTGTGTTTGTTCAGAGATAGTTGTCTGTCTAACTGTATGCCAATTTTATATATAAAATTATGCCACACCTTTCGTTATAGATTCATAACAGTAAGACGTGTTTTCTTTGCTTTATATGGATATCTACCGACGTGTACTTATTTGCAGGTATAATAACCCAAACTGTTGGAATGGAAAATATGTACTCTCAAACCAACGCAAAATATTGTCCAATACAACACTATTAAATCAGTCCCATAATTGGCCTCGGTTATCAGACCTGCAAATATATGCTCCATCTATATACCCATATATGTTTTGAAAAACAGGTTACATAATGATTCAATTAAAATACAGTGGAAACCTGATACAGGGATGGTGGGACCAGAGCAAAAGTCCTGTTATAGCCGATCTCTCTTACATCAGAAATAAAATGGAAATAAGCACAAGACTTTTTCAAGTGATCTAATACATCGATTACCTCCCTTGCCAAAAAAAAAAAAAAAAAAAAAAAAAACTGCATGCGACAGGGATTGTGCGCAATGTAAATTATAATACATGTATAGATCTAGATATAACCTTTTTTTCTTCTTTTTTTTTACCTTTTTAAAAATTTATTTCAAACTTTATTATTCATCAATGAAATAAAAGACAAGTGGGAACAAGATGGCTTCAGGCATGTGCCCCCCCCCCCCCCCCCCCCCCCCAAAGGTACTATCCTTCCTCATTCAGACAAAAATTGTTAAAAATGAACATAATATTATATTATTATTATTAATTAATATAAACCCGATCAATGAAGCAAGCCTAAAATGTACAAGTAAAAGTGTAGTTTAATATAATATCTAATTTAGTTTATCATCATAAATCTGGCCTTTTTTCTATTTTCCGTCCACAAATCAAGGTTAATCGAGCTCAATCAAAGTAATTAATATAGAGATTTAATCATACAGCGTCCCTGGTTGCATAAAAAATAAATTGGCGGCGCTCGACCTCTCACTAGCCACTTTTGATGACGTATTCCCCCTGTAGTCGTATTTAGTCCTGTATTATCTATGTTCCTCACCGTGCGACAAGGCCTAAAATTCAGCAGTTTTCCTTCTTGATTGTTCCCGTGTGAAAAGGCATTGTCCCTGTTATAGCCGATTTGGTTCAAGTGAGGCCGTGCTATAACCGATAATTTTTAATAGAGACAGAGATAAAAAACGGGGATTTGAAAAATCCCTGTTATACCCGATCCCTGTTATAACCGGGCCCGTTATAAATGGTTTCCACTGTAGTTAAGTTATAAAACGGGCTTTTATTATTTCTTACTAAACCGTTATCCTAAAAATGAACCTGATTATATATATTTTTTATGGAAACCGTGGCCGATTAATCATGATAAACATTTCAAAAACTTATACGCCTTTATGCTAACCCCCAATGGATCACATATCTTGTCGTTGCTTGGGGCATATCGGTGACAAAGGAATAATTGCGGTTGACCGTCACTGGACCACCCCGGATGTCTGGCCCGCCCTGATATGTGACGAAAGGAGATCCAACCCGGTGCCGGAATGGCCTCGGCCATCCGGGGCTCCACACTACTATGTTATGGATTGGTCTAGCTCTCAATTTCAATGGCGAAGTGGTTGACCTCCTAGCCAGATGATCGTGTCGCCAGGGTTGTCGGCGCGATCGCGAAATAAGCGAACCTCCCAACACATCTTTAGCTGGAAAATGCGATATTGGGGTCAGCGACCAGGCGCACATATTGTCCCTCAATATCGAAAGCCAGAGTATGGCCAAAATTAGCTTTTATCAAAGCTACTGGTCGTCCACAGCCTTGATATTCTACTACAGGAGACCCATCTTCACCCAGGGCGCGCAATCATCTCGATTCCAGATTCCAGTCTATACAGTGGTTCAACGAGAGGTCACTTCAAGGCTCAAAGCAGGTATTAGTATTAGCGTTTACGCCAAAGAGCCTTAGAAGGTAAGGGTCATAGAGAACGTTGCAGACTGCAACGGGGTAAATAGAATTACCGTGAAGGTGGGTGGGCTGTATTTGCGCAACATTTACAAACCACCTAGAGAGACTTGGGACAACAGCACCGGTCCCGATGGTTAGCCATCGTTCCATCTGTCTGGGAGACTTTAAAAGCCACCACCATGAGTAGGGCTACTGAGACTGCAACGAGGCAGGTAGACAACTTCACTCATGGAAGGACTGTAACGATCTACACCTAGTGTATGATCCTACGGCCAAGAGTACCTTCAGGAACACCCGCCATAAGGAGTGTACTCCTGATCTCACCTTCGTGACGCGAACGGGAAATCATTGGCGGTTTGTCGTATAGCCAGAACCGGCCGGTAATTGTCACAGCTAGGGTGACAATCCCGAGGGTGCAGATGAAACTTCAGGAAGGCTAACTGGGAGGACTTTAGTTCCTATATCGAGCAGGTCTGCCCTGGTTTCCCTCCCAAGACCTAGATAACCAGATTTAACAGGCTGCTGGTTAAAAGCGCTCACCGCTCCATTCCACGGGGCAAACGGAAATTCTACACCCCCTGCTGGACGGAGGAGTCGGAAAAGCTGAACAAGGAGTACCAGCAGACCCAGTCCCAGGACTTAGCCGATACACGAGAAATGTAACATTTTTGCGTGCACTCAGATGGCTGTCACTTGCATGGAAACCGCTGTATTATTTTTTAAATATTTTATTTTAAAGACCAACAAAAAAAACCCCAACGAAACCCAGCCTTCTGTCACTTTTCTACTCACTTCATCTCTTGTTGATTGAAAATAAGAATTGAATTAAATGTTTAAAAATTACGACAGCAAAACAAAAACACAAGAAAACGATATAAGAACAGTACGTCAGAACTCTTCAATGTAAGAATATTATTTCTCGTGGAGTATCAATCCCCTACCTACCTCAACAACAACTTTCTCTGGCAGTTGATGGGCTAAGAATCATGACTTTTGAAACATATCAACTATAATGTTATTTATGTAATTCACATTAAAATGACTGTCATATTTTCCAAGGTCGAAGCAGAGATTACAGAAGATCTCATCAACAAATTCTCCAATGAATTTGACTTTGATGCAATGTTGAGAAAAGTTTGCGAAGATGCAGGAGTCTTCATTGAGATCGAAACGTTCATTGAAGAAATAGAAGAGAATGCAAACCCAGATCAAATAGAACAAAAGAAGTATAAATACAAACTCAAGGTATATGTCGTGTATTGATTGTGCATTTGTATAAGGTGGACAGTAGCAATGTTAATCCACTTTCGCTCTCTCTCTCTCTCTCTCTCTCTCTCTCTCTCTCTCTCTCTCTCTGTCCCCTCTCTCTCTTTCTCTCTTTCTCTCTCTGTCTCTCCCCCCTCTCTCTCTCTTTCTCTCACTCAAACTCAAACCCTCCATTCATTGCCAATTTATTATTGCAGATCCAGCTCTAGACTCAGACTCACATTCCCCGAGATTATATGCAGCCCAAACACAATTAAACTACTGGCTGCTTTTCCTCAAGTTCATGACACCGGATTAGCTTTGTCATTTATTTCTATCTATTATTAGTTTATCAAGTATTTATTTAATTTGTCAATTTATTCTAAATTAACATTTCCAACCAGGCTGCGGCTATTTGGATTCGATTCTGACTAGTCTCCCATGGCAATGTGCATGTTCAATCAACAGATTATTCGGACTCAGTCTGAATAGTCCCCCGTTGCAGTGTAGTTTTTTTGTTTGTTTTTTAAAAAATATTTTAATTATTGATAAATTAATGCAAATAAAAATTACGATTTTAGTAACTGTCAACAGGTAGTGTAAACAAATACCTGGATACCTGGATACCTCTGTATAGAGCTTTTAGACTTGGTGTAGTCTCCTTCGCTCCTCCTCATCTATTAATGATTGGACCAATTTTTATAATTGAACTTGTTTCCTAGGGCGTTGCTTATCTCCAACTCTGCTTTGAATTTATTCAAATTTTGTGCTGATACTGTGGTTTCTTGCAGTTTATTCCAGTTATTTACAATTCTAGATGAAAAGAAGTTCCTTCTTTCATTTGTTTTAAAACGTTCTTTTTTCAGTTTCTTGCTGTTTCCTCGTGTCTGAATGTTCTTGTTTGGTTTAAGGAATCCTGCCTCTACCCTATCTATTCCCTTTACTATTTTATATGTTTGGATCATATCTCCCCTTCTCCTGTAATCTTAGGTCGGGAGATTTAATTCTTTCAATCTCTCACAGTAGGTTTTGTCTTTCAGGTGTGTGATAAGTTTTGTTGTTCTCCTTTGCTCTCTTTCCAAACAGTCTTTGTCTCCCTCAAACTTCGGATACCATATGCAGTTAGCATATTCCAGCTTTGATCTAACCATAGTCTTGTAGATGGTGGTCATGTGTTTTGTTTTCAGATTCTTGAAATTTCTTTTCACTATTCCGAGTGTTTTACTAGCCTTAGATTGAACATCTTGAATTTGCTTCTTGAAGTTTAGCTTCCTATCAATAAATACTCCTAGGTCTTTTTCCCCATTGGATTTCTGAAGGGGTTTTTCTTTCATTATATAGTTTGCTTCTCTGTTGTTTTTTCCTAGGTGAAGAACTGCACATTTATCTACATTGAACTCCATCTGCCATATTTCGGACCATTCTTCAAGCTTTTTCAAATCTTGTTGTAAGGTGTTTCTTTCTTCTTCTGTATTAGCTACTCCATAGAGCTTAGTATCATCGGCAAAGATTTTACATTTAGATGATAGATTGTCTGGCAAGTCATTGATATAAATCAGGAAGAGAACTGGTCCAGTACACTTCCTTGTGGAACTCCACTTGTTACCAGTCTCTCCGTTGATGCTGTTCCATTCACTATCACTTTTTGTCTTCTATCTTTGAGGAAATCTCGGACCCATTTGACTGTCTGATCATTAATTTGATACTGTTCCAGTTTCCTGATTAGGCGCCAGTGTGGAACTTTGTCAAATGCCTTTCTGAAGTCGAGGTATATGACATCTAAATTGTTGCCTAATTCCAGGTCTCTCGTCCAGTCATCCATTGTTTCAAGTAGGTTTGTTACTGTAGACCTTCCCGCCATGAAACCATGTTGATCTTTGCTGAATAGTTTGTTCTTGGTCATATGATCAACCATTTCTTCTCTAATCAGCTGTTCCATGAGCTTGCAGACGACAGATGTCAGGCTCACTGGTCTGGAGTTTTTATGTCGTTATCTGGAGGTGTCGTTATTTAGAGGTTTTCAAGATGGCGGACAAAGTGGGCGTGGTGAGGCCCGCGGGACCAGTTTTTATTAACATTGACAAAACAAACAAAACATTGTATTGTATTCCTCTTAGAGGGTTCTTGTGCGTGTGTCTGGATGAGACTTTTAGGTGATCTGAACTGAGTACACTGATAGTGTGCTCCTGGAATCTACTTCTGTTCCCTATTTAAACCATTCCCCTTTGTCTTACTTTTTCTTATGTGATTTCAATTGTAAATCTAGAATGTTTTTTACTATCAAATTTTCTTCCTTTTTACTGGCGCTGATATGACATAGATGTGTCACAAGCGCTGTAAAACCCTTTAAAACAAACAAAAACAGGTAATTCCTCCTCCTCCCACAAAAACACTACTACTACTACTACTACTACTACTACTACTACTACTACTACTACTATTAATATTATTATTATTACTACTAATACTTCTACTACTTCTACTTCTACTACTACTACTACTACTACTACTACTACTACTACTACTACTACTACTACTACTATTTCTATCGCCACATAATATCACATTTTCCAAGATTTTGTGTTTACTTGCTTACACTTACATTTATACCTTGGTTTTTATTAATGCATATCAGCCAAAATTCGTCAAAAAAAGCTACGTTCTCATTGGTTTCAAAAGCTGCAATCTCATTGGTTCAAGCAGGAATCGTTTTTATAAACTTTGAGTACTCATACTTTGTATTTTTAGTATCAGATATCTACGAAAACTGCCGAAAATCGCCAAAATGATGTCGTTATTCGGAGGTTTTATCAAAAAGTGCATCGTAATTTGGAAGTTTTCTTTACTGATCTCAAATAGAAAAAAAAAATCGGGACCACAGGTCAATGTCATTATCAGGCGGTTGTCACTATTCGGAGGTGTTGTAATCGGGAGGTTCCACTGTATTTATTATAATGTTTGGTCTAAACCCGCTTTATTTGATGAGAAAGACAAAATCATAGATCAATTGGAAGTTTTGATAGAAATAAAAATATAAGAATTAACACTCTTCGAAAGTAACAAAAGTCAGTCAAAGTAACTGTGATATCAATGAAAAGCTTTTATTACAACATAACATGATGTCCAAATAAAATCAGGACAAAAATAAATAATTTAAAAATTACATGTTCTGATAGTGTGAGACGGGCAGCAATCCTACGCTCCAAATAGGGGTATGAGCTGAGTCAGTGTGATATGGGCAAAACAGAATTTCTTCTGAACTCTTTTTCTATTTCTTTATCACTTCCACCCTCTGCCTACTGCCCACATCGTGTTGACTTCGCCTCTATATTCACACGCACATTGGAGTTTGAGTCCGAATAGTCACGGGAGACTATTCAGACTCCAGTCCGAATTGCAACTTCACTCCAACTAACCTAGTAGATTCCTTGTCCTTTGTAAAACTTTTAAATTTCCAAGTATGATTTTTTTCTCTATGGGACTTTCACTAAGATTACTTTTTTTTCCTTTGACTATTTCTTTGTAAGTTATGCATATCACAAGTAGACTAAATTAATTAATTGATATTCTTTCGATTTCAACAGGGACTATGGGTATCAATGGAGAAAGCCTACAGGAATTTAGTGACAACTGTTGCTCTTTATGGATCACGAATTGTTGACGAAGTAGCCGGCAACCAAGACATAGCTGATATCTTGGAAAAACCCATTTCTGATGATGGGATCAGTGATGAAGATGGAAATGGTGTATCAAAGAGTATACTTGAAGATTATGAAAATAAAACAAAACGTCGTCCTCGCAAATCTGCAGTGCAGAGTCGGAAATTGATAAGCACTATGACAAAAGAAGAAGATGACGATGATTTATTTGAAGGATGTAAAATTTCTTTCATGAAAGCTGAGGAAAGGGAAGGAATAAAGAAAGAACTGGGCACATGTGTAGATTTTGTTGAGTTAAAAGGAAAGGAAAATGACAGTAAAGGTTCTGAGAAGAAGAAACTGCTGGGGGGCAAAAATGGAAGAGGGAAGCCGAAAAAAGGATCCTCTGCTAGTAAATCTTTGGCTTCCAGGAAACGTGGAAGACCCAAAAAGTATGTTGATGGTGTTAACCCCCCTGAATTTCCATGTCCTGAGTGTTCATATGTAGCTAAAAGGAGATATAAGTTGAAAAGTCATATCAGTGAAGTACATCAAACCAACCCAACCAACTGTCCCATTTGTAATAAAGTATTTCCCAACAGAAGGTATATGATAAGGCATAAAGAGTCCCATGGTGGGCCTCAGCACTGTTGTGATATTTGTGGCAAAATGTACAAGATAAAGAAAGCCATGCAAAACCACAGAAAGACCCATGAGGCAACGTACAAGAAACCATCGTTTCAGTGTGATGAGTGCCCAAAATCATTTTGTAATCAGTATGTATTAGATGTGCACATACGTGATATCCATCGGGGTTTGAAAAAGTCGTATCTTTGCTCAGTGTGCGGTAAAAGCTTCACAACCAAACACTCTCTTTCAGAACATTCCAATGCGCACAATGGATTAAAACCATATGAATGTGAGACCTGTGGAAAAACATTTTCTTATGAATCAGCCCTAAGAGATCACAAATTTTCTCATTCTGAGAAATCATTTTGGTGCAGACATTGTCAGAAAAGTTTTAGCCAGAGATCAGGTTTAAAAATGCATATGAGAACTCATAGGCTAAACAAGATGTTTGTATGCAGTGAGTGCGGTAGAGGGTTTACCCAAAAGCAGGCACTGCAGCGTCATGAAAGGGTTCACAAGGGTGAGAAGCCATACATTTGTAAACATTGTGGAAAATATTTCACAGATGCTTCAATTATTAGAAGACACTTAATTTTAGTTCATAAAATTGAAAAATCAGCTAAAGTTTGGAGGGAGGACATCATTTGTACCATAGTAGCTGATAAGGAACATCATGTGCAAAGGATTTCAGAAGAGGATAAGCAATTGTCTATAGAGAAACAAAAGGAAGAGGTAATGCGTAATGTTGGTTTGCAAGTCAAAGCAACTGCTAAAAAAGGACCAAGTCGCGCTTTTCAGAGAGTTTATCCCCGAAAGGTGGTGGTACTTGATGATGACGATAATATCATTGCACCTCCTGAAGTGTCTCTCGTAACTCCTGCTCCAAGTATTTCATCTAGAAAGAATTACATTTCAGTTGCTCAATCTAATGAACCAGAAATGCAGCTCAGTGCACCTGTAATCACTGCTTCTGACGGAAATGAAATGGATCCACAAATAGTAAATCAAAGATATATAGAGCAAAACCAGTGGGACACACTCACAGGCCAGCTTACCAAAGGAGCAGCACAGCTTGAACCAATTATCCTTGAAGACACTAGTCAGTCAGAGCCGCACAGAAATCAAGAGCAAGTTCTTAATCTTCAAAAGATAATCAAATGTGAAACTGTTCAAGGTGTACTTACAGCAGAAACGAACACACAACAAGGGGAGCACCAGACTCTTCATAGTCCACAATACAGCCCTGTGTCATTTACTCCATTAAACCATTCCACTACTTCTAAACCTCATGATAACCAGTTTGATACATTATCAGCTCAGCTGACCAACACATCTGGTCAGTATTATGACATTAGAGGCAGCAGCCATTCAACTGTGCCCTGGTCTTCCATGTATTACTACTCCCATCTGGCTAATCAACTAGGAATAAATATCGGTTCAGACATATCGTACATGAATACTGCTGGCGCTGTCTCCAGCACTCACATGGGATCCTGTGTCATGCAAACCTCTATAGAAACAGCAACCTCTGTCATCATCCACAAACCACCCCATGAAATAGACTGTGATTCCTCCCATTCTCAACCATTACCTCATCTTGCTAATGCTATTTCTTCCGTTGCTAACCTTGATCCCAACACACATATGCCTTGTGTTCCAAACATTCCCGCTTTGATGGAATCGAATCCTTTGAATGGGCAAAAATTAAATGTAGAAGACTCGTCGACTGCTCAGTCCAATAACACCACAACAATCCTTTGAAACTCATGATGATGTGTAGTGTGTGTCTATATGTTTTTAATTCAGAAAAGTGAGTGGAGCAGGCACTTATGCTGATAACAACAAGAAATGAAGTAAGTCGGAAAGTGCCAGAAGACAATAGAGAATAAAACATTTAATGGGGTTCACCCCCATTGCCGCTGCGAACATTTTTTTATTTTCTATTGTCTTCTGGCACTTTCCTACTCAGTTCATTTCCTGGTGTATATGTTTTGTAAGTCGGTGCTGATGGTTTTTCCTCAGATCCGCAGATGTCAGCGATTTTGGAGTCCGAGGAGGAATTTCCTTCTCTTAAAAAAATTATATTTGCCCTAATCAATGTACTGGCAGTGAAAGACGTGGGGGGAACACACAGGTTCAGCTTAGTTCAGTTTCCCACTCTTCAGAAGTTATCTAGAGTATTCATGATAGTTTATGATCTTAAATTGTTTTGGGGGGGGGGGGGGGGGGGGGGGGGGGGGGGTGTTAATGCAATTGGGCTGAAACGCAATCTGTCAAAATTTTCCTCCATTTTTACTTTTTTTCTGTCTCCATCAGCAATGGTAAATGTTATCTTATGAACTGTTTTAATATAAACTGGGGGTCCCGATAGCTCACTTTGTAAAGCACTCGCTTCACACACAAAGGGACCAAGATCGATCCCAGGTACAGTCGAAATTTTTTTCTGACCCACCTGTCCACCCATCAGTGATTGGGTAGCTGGGCCTGTTAGATCTGGTGGAAAGTACTTTGCGACATATCCAAAGAATAGCAAGCACTTGATATTGTCCATTTCACACTATAGAAACCAGGATAAACTCCAGCTCCATGGGCCTCATTTCTCTGAACTATTTTTTAAAGTAATTTATAAACCAAGAAACCTGCATCCTAATACTGTCATTATTGATAAGTGTTATACTGCTACATTTTGGATCATGGCAAAACTGGCATTATAATGAGTTATTGTGAATTTAATATGGTTTGTGCTCAATTTTAATTTGTAATAAGTAAGGTTGGCTGTATAAAGTAATTTATAATTGGGGGCAATAAGTAGTGAGGTTTTACTGGTTAGGTTTTTGTACTAATGTCGGCAGAGCTACATTTTATCATTGAATTTAACATTTTATTTGCTAATAGAAGCCTGCCTCATTATGAATAAATGCTTTCACACTTCTGGTCGTGTCTGGAGTGTGTGAGTGTAAGACAGAGATGATATTCTTTCGCTTGTTATTCATCTCACCATTACAATTTTGTCATGGTTAGATTCTTTGATAAATTATTAATGTAACAATTTGAGTGTATCCCTTTGGATAAGATCTCGTGGCTCGATGAACTTTTGAAGTTTTTATTTTTCTCTCATTAGGCTGGCCTAAATATGTTGATAATTCTTCTTTCTACTAGCTTTGAATGGATCAAGAGCTGTGTAAATCCTATAAAAATAAACAAACAAAGAATGTGTCTGTGTGTCAAGTCGTTGTTTGCTGATATACACGGACATATTAAAACTTTCCTTTTTCATTCACTCTTCATTAGTTACAGTGGAATCCTGGTAAAGCCAACACCTTAGGACCAGAAACATTGATTGACTTACTTTAAGCAAGATTGACTTTATCCATTATCAATGGAACAAACTCAGATAAAGAACATTTGTGCGGCTATGTGGTCTAGTGATATGACACTTGCTTTTGGATAGGAAGGTCCTTGGTTCGAGCCTCGCTCGGTGCATAGTTGAGTCCTTGGAAAAGGCTGTTAAAAAAATTGTGATATCACCTAACAGGCATCATGTCACGTCTTACATGTTGTGCTGCTGACTGTTACTGTTACAGGGACTCCTCGTTGAGCATACTTATATATGGTGTTGACTATAAAGCAGATGGTGACTTTATAAGAGTATTGACTTTATGCAGATTCCATTGTATTTTAAATGCAACTTTTGCGCCTGGGTAGAGAGCTACATAGCTTCAATTTTTCTCATGTCCATAAGACAATACTACATGAAAAGCCCTTACTCACTCACCACCCCACTCGTCTTCCTTACTTTTCCCCCTTTAACAGATTATTATTTCTTTGTCCTGGAATCGGGCTCTGACTGGGTTTATTATGCTCGTGTGTTTGGTTTCTTTGGGGGTCAGAATGGAAACAGATGTTATATCTATGTCTCTCTGTGATGATATGTTGGCTTTGTTAAGGTATTTTTTCATGTCTTGTAGATTGAGAGTTGTATCACTGTAATATCTGTCATTTGTAACTAACCACGTCACTCTGGCAATGAGTTTTGACTTAAAATGATCATGATTTTATTTTTCAGTTTTGTTGGTTGAAGTAACCCACCCTAATGAGAGAATTGATAGTGAATCAAATATGATTTTCTGGGTGGGGTTCCTGACCTCCCATAGTGGGCAGGGGGTACATGCTGTGTCTTCTATCCCCTTATATCTGTTTTCCAACATGCTTTCTGTCTTTGTCTTGGAATGAGATTACTTGGTTTTGTCCTGGCCCTGGCCGGAGTCCTAGCTGGGAGGGAAACAGTCAAATGCATAGTTTTTGTTCTGGGAGATAATATTTTTTTCCTTGTAAATCATCTATCTGTTATGTATTATTATATTTATTTTGAATTTATAATGTACGCATTTGAGTGTATTTCTATTTGTTAGATTTTGTGCTTGTGTCCGGATGAGACTTATAAGTGGTCTCAAACTAAGTACTTTGATAGTGTGCTCTTGGAATCTACATCTGATCCCTATTTGTTCCCAGTTCCCCTATGTCTTACTTTTTCTTGTGTGCTTTATTTGTAATTCTAGAACTTTTTACTATCCCATTTTCTTCCTCTTTACTGGCGCTGATGTAACCTGAATGTGTTGCAAGCGCCGTAAAACCCTTAAAACATAAAACATAAATATGATTTTGTTGACAAAAGTAGATCATAGACGGTTGGTCACATTTTTACCACTTTTTCAGTGTCTCCAAGGAGTCAGACATGCTGACATGGTGGGCAGGAGGTCACTTGCTGTGTCTTCTATTCCACTTTATTTCTGTTGTCCGATTTACTTTCTGTCTTTATCTTGGAATGGGATTACATGTTTTGTCCTACCCCTGGCCGGAGTCCTTGGCTGAAAGGAAAACAGTTAAATGTATGTATGGATATAGACTTAGGGAGATGGTATTTTTTTCCCTTTTAAATTATCTCTCTGACCGATATAATTTTTGTTTTATTATGGTTTTTATACATTTGAATGTTTTCCTCTTAGTGGGATGCTGTGCTAGTGTCTAGTTAAGACTTTTAGGTGATCTCAAACAAAGAACAGTGATAGTGTGCTCTTGGAGTCTACACCTACTCCTTATTTGAACCATAGGTGGTCTCAAACTAAGTACTTTGATAGTGTGCTCTTGGAATCCACATCTGATCCCTATTTGTTCCCAGTTCCCCTATGTCTTACTTTTTCTTGTGTGCTTTATTTGTAATTCTAGAACTTTTTACTATCCCATTTCATTCCTTTTTACTGGCGATGATATAACCTGAATGTGTTGCAAGCGCCGTAAAACCCTTAAAACACAAAAACAACTTATTTGAACCACGTCCCTTTGTCTCACTTTTCTCATGTGCTTTCAATAGTAAATCTAGAATATCTGACTTTCCCACTTTCTTCCTTTTTGGTGCTGAAATCACCTAAACATGTCGCCACAAAACCCTTAAAAACAAAAACAAACTCGCTGACATAATTCAATAGAATTCTAATTAAATTCAAATATTTATATACATGTTATATTATAAATGAATTAAATCAAAATATGTAGGGCAAGTTGATTAACAAAAGTTTTGACTGAACACTCTATAATATTATGATGTTTTAACTGCCCCTCAAATTCCTTATCTTAGGCGCTGATATGTTACGCAAAATTTGTTTGATTGGGTGGCTGGGTGGGGTTCCTGACCACCCATATGGGCAGGTAGGCACTTACTGTGCCTTCTATACCCCTATATCTGTTTTCCAACATGCTTTCTGTCTTTGTCTTGGAATGAGATTTCTTGGGTTTTGTGCTGGTCCTGGCCGGATACCCTGGCTGAGTGGGAAACAATCAAATGTGTAGTTAATTTTGGGAGATGATATTTTTTTTCCTTGTAAATCATCTCTCTGTTGTGCTCTGTATTGTGTTTTGTTTTTGTATTTTATATGATTTGTAAACATTTGAGTGTATCCCTCTTTGCTGGCACCTGTGCTTTTGTCTGTATGAGACTTTTAGGTGATCTCAAACTAAGTACTTTGATAGTGTGCTCTTGGAATCTACATCTGTTTCCTATTTGAACAAATTCCCCTTTGTCTTACCTTTTCTTGGTTGCTTTAACTTTAATTGTAATTCTATAACTTTTTACTATCCCAGTTTCTTCCTTTTTACTGGCGCTGATATGACCTAAATGTGTTGCAAGCGCCATAAAACCCTTAAAAACAAAAAACAAATCTGGTTGGGGTTCCTGACCTCCCACTCCCAATAATGAGCAGGGGAGCACTTACTGTGTCTTCTATCCCCCTATATCTGTTTCCCAACTTGCTCTCTGTCTTTGTCTTGGAATGAGATTACTTGGTTTTGTCCTGGCCCTGGCCGGATACCCTGGCTGAGAAGGAAACAGTCAAATGTATAATTAACTTTAGATGATGATATTTTTTTATTTGTAAATAATCTCTCTGTTATGCACTGTATTATGTTTTGTTTACATGTTTTATGTGATTTTTAAACATTTGAATTTGAGTGTATTCTTCTTAGTGGGGACCTGTGTTTGTGTCTGGGTGAGACTTTTAGGTGATCTCAAACTAAGTAGGTACTTTGATAGTGTGTTCTTGGAATCTACATGTTTTTCCTATTTGAACCAATTCCTCTTTGTCTTACCTTTTCTTCTCGGTGGGGTTCCTGACCTCCCATAGCGGGCAGGGAGGTACATACTGTCTTCTATCCCCGTATATCTGTTTTCCAACATGCTTTCTGTCTTTGTCTTGGAATGAGATTACTTGGTTTTGTCCTGGCCCTGGCCAGATACCCTGGCTGGGAGGGAAACGGTCAAATGTATAGTTAGTTTTGGGAGATGATATTTTTTTCCTTGTAAATCATCTCTGTTATACACTGTATTATGTTTTGTTTATGTATTATATGATTTGTAAACATTTGAGTGTATTCCACTTAGTGGGGACCTGTGCTTGTGTCTGGATGAGACTTTTAGGTGATCTCAAACTTAAGTACACTGATAGTGTTCTCTTGGAATCTACAACTGTTGCCTATTTGAACCAATTCTCCTTTGTCTGCCTTATTCTTGGATGCTTTAAGTGTAATTCTAAAACTTTTAACTATCCCATTTTCTTCCTTTTTACTGGCGCTGATATGACCTTAATGTAACTAGGTCAATTATTGGCATCTTTCTCTCTCTAACCCTCTTTCTCTGTCTGTCTCTCCTCTCCTTCTCTCTGTGGGTATGTATGTATTGCGCGCCTGCACACGCATGTGTGTGTGTGTGTGTGTGTGTGTGTTTGTTTATTTAGAATGTTAAGGTATTAGTATTAGAATGACATTTGAGTCATCATTTTCCTTAATTTATTCATTCATTTTCTGGCTATATATTTATTAATGTATGTAATTTACTTATTAATTTTAGATGTATTTCAATTACAAGTGTCAGCATGTTGGCAGCAGCTGCTTCTTATGGTTCACACTATTATGTTATGACGATCGACCCAATCAGCAAAGTCCGGTCCGCATTCGTGCACCGTCGCGAACCCGCCTGGTAGCATCGTCACAACACACCTTTCGACTAGATGCTCTGCCGTTTCGGGTTCTTGTCCACAGCGTGGACATATTGGACTGGAAGTTAGACCCCACTGATGTAACGCACCGGCCGTTAGGCAGCTCCTCGACCGAAGCCGATTCGCAGCTACCCAGTGTCTCCTCTTACTGGTATCAAAGCCTGGCAACTTCTCACCAAGCTTAGAGGAATGTAGGTCCCCGCCCCCACGAGGGATTGAATTCGTCCAAACCGACTTCCATCTCGTATGTGCAGCTCTGTCCGTAGTCAGGGATTCTGCGTACAAGGGTTGCCGGGACTTATTTCGGCTCGAAACGGGGGCACCGTTCATTATGCGCATGAGAGGGGCATCCCCATTCCCTCTCTCTTTGATCTTACTCAGCCAGTTTCCCGTAATGGTCTCCCTCCGGACATCAGGGGGCTGGATCGCTGCCATTATCGGGCCCCATTCTCTAGGGGTTGTTGCTAGCGTTCCCGACACTATGTGCATCGACTTGCGAAGTTTTACATCCACCTTCTCAACGTTTCTGCTTCTACCCCACACTGGAGCGCAATACTCCGCGGTGGAATAGCATAGTGCCAGGGCGGATGTTCTCAGGAGCGCTTGGCTAGCGCCCCAAGTCGATCCCGCCAACTTCCTCAGAAGACTGTTGCGTTTCTCTATCTTCCGGGCAACCCCTTCGAGATGAACCCGATAGGTAAGGCTGCGATCCAACGTCACCCCTAAATATTTTGGACGCGGCTCATATGGGAGTGGCTGGTACTCGACTAGGACATTCAGTTTACGGGTGTGCCAACCACTGCATAAGTGAAATGCAGTTGCCACAGTTTTTGAAGTGTTCATCTTCAGGTACCACTTGTCAAAGTAGGATTTGAGTCTGGTGACGTCCTCGCTGAGTACGCTCTCGAGACGGGTCCACACTTTACTCTGAGTAACGAGTGCCCAGTCGTCTGCGTATCCCAGCCTCAGGGAGGAAGTGTTCGGCATATCGCTAATGTAGACGTTAAACAACATTGGCGCAAGTACCGACCCCTGAGGGACCCCATTCTTCAATTTTCTTACTTTGCTTGTGACGTCTCCCAGCGCGACGTGGAATTGCCTTTCCCCTAAGATCGAAGAGAACAACTTCAAGGTCTTTTTGCACCTTATGATTTTTGCAAGTTTGAGCATTAACCCATCGCACCAGACCGTATCGTACGCCGCTGATAGGTCTATAAACACAGCACCTGTTTGCTGTTTTCTCTCGAACCCGTGCTCAATATGCTCTGTAAGGGCAATGACCTGCTCCGTGGTGCACCTCCCTTCCCTGAAGCCTGCCTGCTCAGCTGGCAGGGCAGCGTCTAGGACCGGCCCCCATCGGTTTAATAGAACACGCTCCAACAATTTGTAAAGACAGCTCAGCAGCGATATGGGTCTGTAACTGTCTGCCTCCTTCGCCGGCTTCCCTGGCTTCAGGATGGCAACTATCTTCGCGTGCTTCCACACTTGTGGAAGCTTTCCTTTTGCAAGGACGTCAGACATTGCCTCTGCTAGCCAGGCCCGTGCCCTGGGGCCCAGATGCGTCACCATATCGGGATATACACCATCTATCCCTGCTGCTTTGCCGTTCTTTACTTCGCTAATGGCTGCACCCACTTCTCGGGGACTGAACGGGGCCGTCCAGTCCGACTCCTCCGCAGGTAGCGAGTCCAAAATCGTACGGTACGCCTTGCGGACACCGCGCTCAAAAGCCTGATTAGGGACCCGCTTACTACGGTTCTTAATATTCTTGGCAATTGTGTCTGCCTCGCATTCCGGTGCAGCCTTCGCGAAATTCCGATCTGGGTCCAATTTCTTTATCAAACGCCAAGCGTGGCGGCTGGAGTGTGTAAAGTCGAGACTTTCCACGGTCTCCTGCCACCGTTGCTTCCTTCCCTCTGCCAGAGACTGAAGTAGTCTATCGGCTGTGTCCTGGGACTGGGTCTGCTGGTACTCTCGGTACAGCTCTTCCGACTCTGCTGTCCAGCAAGGGGTGTAGAATTTCCGCTTGCCCCGTGGAATAGAGCGTTGAGCGCTCTTAACCAGTAGCCTACTAAATCTGGTTATATTCTTGGACTTGGGAGGAATGGCAGGGCAAACCTGCTCGATATAGGAACTGAATTCCTCCCAGTCAGCCTTCCTGAAATTCCATCTGCAAAGTGGGAGAGACTGCACCCTCGGTATTGTCACCCCAGCCGTGACAAGAACTGGCCTGTGCTGGCTATGCGGAAAGTCCCCGAGGACTGTCCGCTTCACCTGCAGCGGTTCACCGTTAGCGCCTTTCGTTACGAGGGTGAGGTCTGGAGTATACTCCTTCTTATGGCGGATACCCCGGAAGGTACCCTTGGCTGTAGGATCGTACACTAGGTGTAGATCATTACAGTCCATCCATGAGCGGAGTTGTCTTCCTGCCTCGTTGCAGTCTCGGTAGCCCCATTCGTGATGGTGGCTATTAAAGTCTCCCAGACAGATGGAAGGATGGCTGACCACCGGTACCGGTGGTGTAGTCCAAGTCGCTCTAGGTGGTTTGTAAATATTATGCAAACACAGTCCACCTATTTCCACGGAAATTCGGTTCACCCCATTGCTGTCCGTTACGCTCTCAATGACCCTTACCTTCGATGGCTCTTTAGCGTAAACGCTAACCCCTCCTTTGAGCCTCGAGGTGTCCTCGCGTTGGACCACCGTATAGCCTGGGATCTGGAATCGGGAAGATTGCGCGCCTGAGTAAAGGTGGGTCTCCTGTAACAGGAGGATATCTACGCAATGAACGGCCAGTAGCTTTGATAAAAGCTCATTTTTTGCCATACTCTGGCTCTCGACGTTCAGGGACAATATACGCGTCAGCTCGCCATCCCCGCCGTCGCATTTTCCGATCGGCAGGCCGCGAATCGATTGATGCATGGGACGTTTGCTTTTTTCTCGGACGTGCCGACGACCCTGGCGACACGAACGCGGTATTATTTGGCTAGGCGGCAGACCGCTTCGCCATTGATGGGACTGATTGGGACTCGACATAAGGACAATAGTGTGGCGCCCGGGATAGGGCTGCTATTCGGGTACCGGTTTGGAGCGAGCAGCTCATGTGGCTCGTTGGCTCGATACCCGGGATGGTCTCGTGACGGTCGACCGGGATTTACACCTTTGCCCTCCCGTGTGCCTCAAGCCCCCTCACCAACTGCAAGGTAAAGATCCACGAGGGGGGGCATGTTGGCTGAAGGCCCTTGCTATGTCTTCTATCCTCCTATATCTGTTTTCTGAGTTGCTTTCTATCGTTGTCTCAGAATGGGATTACTTGGTTTTGTTCTGGCCCTTGCCCGGATGCTGCCCAGATTCCGTGGTTGAGAGGGGAAACAGTCAAATGTATATAGTGTTAATTTTGGGTGATGGTTTTTTCCCTTGTAAGTCATCTCTCTGTTATGTAATGATAGTTATATTTTTTTATTAAAACAAATCTTGTAAACGTTTGAGTGTATTCCTCTTAGTGGGATCCTGTGCCGGTGACTGGATGTGACTTTTAGGTGAATTCAAACTAAGTACATTGACGATATGCTCTTGGAATCTACAGTTATTTCTTATTTGAACCAATTTCCCTATGTCTTACTTTTTCTATGGTGCTTTGATTGTAATTCTATAATTTTTTAATTTTTTTTTTTCTTTTACTGGCGCTGAAATGGCCTAAATGTAACAAAAACAAGGCCTTTTTTTCAGTGGAATATTGCCATTAGGGAAGAAATCCTTTTGACTGGGAGGGGTTCTTTGACCGCCCATGGTGGGCAGGAGGTCGCACTGTCTTCTTTTCCCTTATATCTGTTTTCTGAGTTGCTTTCTGTCTTTGTCTTTGACTACTTAGTTTTGTCACAGCCCTTGCTGGAGTCCTTGACTAGGACTAGGAGGGAAACAGTCGAATTTATAATTTTGGGAGATATTTTTTCCTTGTAAATCATCTCTTTGTTATGTATTGTTAGTTACGTATTCTGTAAACATTTGAGTGTGTTAGTGGGATCCTGTACTGGTGTCTGGATGAGACTTTAAGGTGATATCAAACTTTGTACATTGATGTTATATACTCTTGGAATTTACATCTGTTCCCTATTTGAACCAATTCCCCTTTGTCTTACTTTTTCTTGGGTGCTGTTATTGTAAATCTAGAATATTTTGACTATTCCATTTTCTTCTTTCGCTGGGTGGGGGATCCTGACCTCCCATAGCGGGCAGGGAGGTACATTCTATGTCTTCTATCCCCTTATATCTGTTTTCCAACATGCTTTCTGTCTTTGTCTTGGAATGAGGTTACTTGGTTTGGCCCTGGCCCTGGTTGGAGTCCTGGCTGGGAGGGAAACAGTCAAATGCAAAGTTATTGTTTTGGGAGATGATATTTTTTTCCTTGTAAATCATCTCTCTGTTATGTATTATTATATTTGTTATTTTTTAATGTATAATATAAGCATTTGAGTGTATTCCTCTTCGTTGGATTTTGTGCTTGTGTCCGGATGAGACTTATAGGTGATCTCAAACTAAGTACATTGGTGGTATGCTCTTGGAATCTACATCTAATCCCTATTTCTTCCTAGTTCCCCTTTGTCTTACTTTTTCTTGGGTGCTTTAATTGTAATTCTATAATTTTTTACTATCCCATTTTCTTCCTTTTTACTGGCGCTGATATAACCTAAATGTGTTGCAAGCGCCGTAAAACCCTTAAAAACAAACAAACAAACAAACAAACCCTTTTGATATTACAATATAATGCGAGGATGACAGTTCCTTTTCTTCTTTTTATTTTTATCTGTCCAAGTCTAAGTCAAAGTGAAGTGCATATTGTACATTTTAAAAATAAAATTGAAGAATTTATGTTAAAATTGAGTGGATTGAATTTTAGTATGTTTTTCCCCTCTTTGCTCACGTACACTGAGAATGTACCTTTTTTTTATTTCAGTCAGAAATCCCATATATATATATATATATTTTTTTTTTTTTGAAAGAGCTTTTATACACCACACTATTCTTTAACTTTAATTATTATACCCCTATTTTTTATTTATTTTTGGTCTGTTATTTCTTTTGTAAAGTAAGCATGCATTAAAATACACAAATGCACAATCATGGATTTATGATCATAGCTTAAAGTGACAACATAATTATACAAGTTAGAGAAAAAACGAAGATTTTTTATTTTAAAACCTGTTATAACTGGGTATCTGTTATATCCGGACCTGCTATACTGAGGTTCCACTGTAATTTAATTAGCCAATAATTAATTGAATGTGGAAGGCTATTCCACAGACAGATGATGTTCGGGGAAAAAAGATGACTTCCGACATTTTATTGCGGGATATGATTGGGTGTAGAACGTGACTAGGAGGGAAGCATTTTTGTAGTCGATTGAAGAATTTGTTACCGATAGAAGTTGTCACATTCTTGCTGTAGGGTGGGTTGAACCATGTTATATTTTGTTTTCTTTGACGTTTTTTCGTTGGGGTGGTAATGGTCACTTCTTCATATTTTAGTTTGTAGTCATAGCTACTTTTTCGCAATGCGTCTGTGTATGGTGGGATTGCATCATTGAATATGTTGTTGTTTGTAGAGTTGTTAGATAGTCGTTAATGCTCTCTGGGATGTTTTTTTATTATAGATGGCGGATGATTGCTATCTCTATGGATGTACAATGGGATGTTGTTGGGTTTTGAAAATGGTTGGTAGGTGCCGTTGTTCAGGTTGATGGTTATGTCTAGGAAATCGAATGTCTTTTTGTTGGCTTCGATGGTAATTTTGAGATTGTTGTCCTGGAAGAGTTTGCATATTTTTTTCTTTATAAATTCAGTCTGCCTCTGTATTTTTTTTGCACAATGCGAGCCCGTCGTCTCTGTATAGCCCAATGTTTATATCAAGATGTTGCATTTGGGAAAGTAGATATAGTCTGATAAGCTCGCATGTTTCTGCTCTGTCGTAGTGACATCAAAGTTCGTTGATTTTTTTGTCCATGCTACTCATGACGTAACTATCAACGATTTCAAAAAGCTACAACCATCACCGGATCTCTCAAAATTTACTACAAAAGTCTTTGCCTTCTCACAGGAAACATCACTTCCAATCCTTGGTAAATTTTCAACAAGCATTAGGTACAAGAACACTACCTCAATTATTGAATTTGCCGTAATGGACACAAATGACATCTCCATACTTGGCTGGGACGCGTGTCAAAACCTGTCACTCTTGAAGCAAGTGCATGCTGTAAGCACAGCATCAAAAGTAGCAGAAGACTTCCCAGATATATTTACCGGCGTTGGTAAACTGAAAAAATTACATATCAACGACGATGTTCCACCAGTCGCACACCGTTACAGGAGGATCCCGTTCCATATGAGAAAACAACTAGAAGCATATCTCGAAAAGGAGGAACAAATGGATATCATTGAGAAGGCGACAGGTCCAACACCTTGGGTGTCATCAATTGGCATTATTCCAAAGCCCAAAAGTCCTGACAAAATTCGTGTTTCCATTGATATGCGGGCACCAAATAAGGCAATTCTAATGTAAAGGCATAATGTACCGACACTAGATGAATTCTAAACTCTCTCTCTCTCTCTGGAGCAAAATACTTTTCCAAGCTAGACCTCAATCAGGGGTATAATCAGCTAGAATTAGACGAAGAATCCAGATTCATCACCACCTTCGCCACACACAAAGGCTTGTATCGATACAAACGACTAAACTTTGGGTCAACAGCGTATCAGAGATCTTTCATGAAAAAGATAGACAGGCTTTGAATGGATTAAATGGTGTGATCAATGTAAGTGATGATATCCTTCTCTTTGGGAAAACAATTACAGAGTATGATCAAAAACATTAGAGACACATTTCAGCGTCTAAAAGACAAGCATCTGACCTTAAACAAAGAAAAATGCCTGGGTGGGGTTCCTGACCTCCCATAGTGGGCAGGGAGGTACATACTGTGTCTTCTATCCCCATATATCTATTTTCTAACTTGCTTTCTGTCTTTGTCTTAGAATGAGATTACTTGGTTTTTTTCCTGGCCCTGGTCGGAGTCCTGGCTGGGAGGGAAACAGTCAAATGCATAGTTATTGTTTGGGAGGTGATATTTTTTTCCTTGTAAATCATCTCTCTGTTATGCATTGTATTATGTTTAGTTTACATATTATACTATTTAATTTGTAAGCATTTGAGTGTATTCCTCTTAGTTCGGGCCTGTGCTTGTGTCTGGATGAGACTTTTAGGTGATCTCAAACTAAGTACTTTGATAATGTGCTCTTGGAATCTACATCTGTTTCCTATATGAACCAATTCCCCTTTGTCTCACCTTTTCTTTTGTGCTTTAATTGTAATTCTAGAACTTTTTGCTATCCCATTTTCTTCCTTTTTACTGGCGCTTATATGACCTAAATGTGTTGCAAGCGCCGTAAAATCCTTAAAAACAATAAAAACAAACAAAAGAAAAATGCCATTATGCCAAGACTAGCATAGAATTCTTAGGTCACATATTTAGCAGTGAAGGCATAAAACCAAGCCCAGACGAAATCAAAGCAATCATCAACATGACATCTCCCAAAACTGTCTCAGAAGTCAGAAGCCTCTTGGCATGCTATATTTTTGTGGTGCACGATTCATTCCTGATTATGCAATTCTAACCTATGAATTGCACAAACTCACCTAAAACAAAACAATCTTCATTTGGACTGAGAAACATGAAAAAGCTCTTAAGAAACTAAAAAGTAAGCTACAAGAAACCACAAACTTAGTTTACTTTGACACTGCAAAAGAAATCAAAATCCGTGTAGATGCGAGCGGTTGGAATATCAGCTATTCTAACCCAAATTGATGACAACACACAATGGAAATTGTTCAATTTGCCAGCAGAGCCTTCTCAGAAACAGACTAAGATACTCCCAAACAGAGAGAGAAGCATTAGCAGTAATATGGTGCTGTGAACATATTCACATCTATCTATATGGATGCCCTTCATTTTCAGTATTTACTGACCACAAACCATTTGTTGCACTTTTCGACAACCCTAAAACAAAACTTCCAGCAAGTATTGAACATTGGGTAATGCATGTGCAACCATATTGCTTGAAGATCATCTTTAAACCTGGAAAGGATAATCCAGTCGACTGCAGACAACACACCTAGGTACAGGGAAGATAATGACAGTATGTAGAACCATCTACCATCAGTGTCAGATACAATGTTTTAGTCAAAGACAACACCCAACTGAAACCCTTGACTCCGTATGAAAATAAACCCTACATTGTAACAGCAAAGAAAGGATCGATGGTAACAGCATCACGAAATGACAAAACAATCACCAGAAATATTAGCTTCTTTGTACGGCTCTTGCAACACATTTAGGTTATATCAGTGCCAGTAAAAAGGAAGAAAATGGGATAGTAAAAAGTTCTAGAATTACAATTAAAGCGCCCAAGAGAAAGTAAGACAAAGGGGAACTGGGAACAAATAGGGATCTGTTTTGTTTGTTTGTTTTTAAGGGTTTTACGGCGCTTGCAACACATTTAGGTTATATCAGCGCCAGTAAAAAGGAAGAAAATGGATAGTAAAAAGTTCTAGAATTACAATTAAAGCACCCAAGAAAAAGTAAGACAAAGGGGAACTGAGAACAAATAGGGATCAGATGTAGATTCCAAGAGCATACCACCAATGTACTTAGTTTGAGATCACCAAAAGTCTCATCCAGACACAAGCACAAAATCCAACAAAGAGGAACACACTCAAATGCTTACATTATACATTCAAAATAAAAATAATAATACATAACAGAGAGATGATTTACAAGGAAAAAAATATCATCTCCCATAACAATAACTATGCATTTGACTGTTTCCCTCCCAGCTAGGACTCCGGCCAGAGCCAGGACAAAACCAAGTAATCTCATTCCAAGACAAAGACAGAAAGCATGTTGGAAAACAGATATAAGGGGATAGAAGACACAGTATGTACCTCCCTGCCCGCTATGGGAGGTCAGGATCCCCACCCAGTTAAAAGTGCCTGAAGCGAGGCTCGAACCCAGGACCTTCCGGTCACAGTGCAATGCCTTAACAACTCGGCCACCCTGGGGATAAATAGGGATCAGATGCAGATTCCAAGAGCATACTACCAATGTACTTAGTTTGAGATCACCTATAAGTCTCATCCGGATACAAGCACAGAATCCAACAAAGAGGAATACACTCAAATGCTTACATTATACATTCAAAATAATAAATATAATACATAACAGAGAGATGATTTACAAGGAAAAAATATCAACCCCCAAAACAACTATGCATTTGACTGTTTCCCTCCCAGCCAGGACTCCGGCCAGGGCCAGGACAAAACCAAGTAATCTCATTCCAAGACTAAGACAAAAAGCATATTGGAAGACAGATATAATGGGATAGATAGCACAGTATGTACCTCCCTGCCCACTATGGGAGGTCAGGAACCCCACCCAGGTAGCTTCGTTAACGCTGACCGAGACCACCAACTGCCAGTGAGATAGAGGAAGACCACGCTTTACTTATGGATGATGCTTCACTTTAGGACGCTCCATCTGAAATTGAAACTCGAGATAGCAGTCAACCAAGCCTGCAGCCTCAACCAATACGTCCCAAGAGTAGACGGAGACAAAAGGACCCTGAGAAAATCAAAGATTTTGTGATGATCTAATCATCATCATCTACATTAAAGCGAGCACCGTTTTCATCGTATTTTTATCTCGTTTTCATGGACATAAGATGTCGATCCGTTTGAAGCCCCAACTTGTTACACAAGACAATAGCTCATTAAGTCTTGTCTTATTTGTTTTTTTGGGGGGGTTTTACCAGTAATTTGGAATAAGTCAAAAACATTTGAATGGTCAAATTGTGGACATTTATTTCTTTTAAAAAATTTAAAGGACAATCCTTTCAATGAAAGTTACTAATATACGAACAGTAAAACTGTGTCTTAGAGTTGGAGAATTCATTAGAAGGAACAATGATCAATCCTTGTTTGTTTGTTTTTAAGGGTTTTACTGCGCCTGCAACACATTAATGTCATATCAGCGCCAGTAAAAAGGAAGAAAATGGGATAGTAAAAAGTTTTAGAATTACAATTAAAGCATCCAAGAATAAGGCAGACAAAGGAGAATTGGTTCAAATAGGCAACAGTTGTAGATTCCAAGAGAACACTATCAGTGTACTTAGTTTGAGATCACCTAAAGTCTCATCCAGACACAAGCACAGGTCTCCACTAAGAGGAATACACTCAAATGTTTACAAATCATATAATACATAAACAAAACATAATACAGTGCATAACAGAGAGATGATTTACAAGGAAAAAAATATCATCTCCCAAAACTAACTATACATTTGACTGTTTCCCTTCCAGCCAGGGCCAGGACAAAACCAAGTAATCTCATTCCAAGACAAAGACAAAAAGCATGTTGGAAAACAGACATAGGGGGATAGAAGACACAGTACGTACCTCCCTGCCCACTATAGGAGGTCAGGAACCCCACCCAGGTTCAATCTTTCATAACGTTATTTTGAACAATTAATCCCATACAAGTGAACCGCTGACATTTTAGTCCACTTCAAGTTCAAGAAATTGAAATTCACTTTAAATTATTATAAGACCTTTTATTATGTCGTTCTGGACCTAAAAGAAAGGAATGTAAAAGTTCTAATTTCTTAGTAGAAATAAAAGTGAGAATGAATGGTAAAAAGTAATGTACGAAAGGTTTAAGAAAGTCATTGTGTTTCTATTCAGTGAGAATGTTTCATACTTATTTTACTAAGGGGAATATTATTCTTTTTCAATCTTTTTACAAACATTCAAGAAAGGGAGGGATGTAATGGTTTAATAATATGAGCATGTAACGCAAGGGAAATAATAATTATAAGTGTACCACTACCATATTTCCTGGAGTTATGTCCCCTGACTCTTAATGAATGAAAAGGAATTAAAGATTACAATATGAATAATGGCGTCTTGTCCTTTGATAGTCTACAGTCATTACATTGGAAATTACGAAAATCGGAAAACTATTTTTTATTTTGTATAAATTTCACGGTGATCAAGAACGAAACCTTTTATTCATCTGTACCTCTTCCTGACTAAACTTTATAAAAATATTATTTTAAAAATAACACAGCATTTATTTGGTGCAATATCCACTAGACATGCTCAAATCGCTTTACAAGGGGTCCCAAGCCAACAGCAATACTAAACATGAAGGACGAGACATGACGCCTGTCAGGCGATATTACAATTTTTTTTCTGACAAAGACAACGAACGGCCATGTACTCATTTTATACCCGAGTAGGATGAGAGAATGTGAGTAAAGAGCCTTTTCCAAGGACTCAACTCTGCACCACTCAGAGCGGGTCTCGAAACCTGGACCTTCTGATCCAAAAGCGAGAGTCATATCATACCACTAGGCCCCATCACAGAACAGGGAGGGGCACTGTTCTGTCAACCACATAGCCTCAATATTAATTAAAATATATTTCCAATTTCAACAATTTTTGGAGTAAACACATAGTTCTTCAAACTTATTGTAAATTTGACGCTGATCACAAATCTGAAGTCAAAAACAGCGAAAATTTTAAAAAAAAAAAAATTGTCCCCTATTTTACACCGCCACTCCCCCAATAGCTGATCGCCTCGAAAAATATTAAGCAAGGTGGGACCGTCCCTCCGCTTGTCGCCCAGGTATTTGGCCATACACATTGACATTGCGATTTCACTACGATTTGTTTCAGCCGTGCCTGTCCCCAAATCTGGTAGAAAACAATGTGTATGGAGCCTTTAAGTGTTACTGAGTGCCATGGGCTAAATTAGCCTAGAAGCCTGTGATATTAATTTCTTTTCCTTTTTTTTAATAGAATAATTTAGGTAGTGACGGAATAAGTGCGAAGAGGTCTTTGTCAGCACTGACGAACAGGCCCTATGCTCGTCAGTGCTGATCAATGATGGGCGGTGGCACAGTCCAAAGAGAAGTTGTCATGGGCGGTGGCACTTGTTCAGTATTGACCAATAGGTGCCAGCACCCATTCGTCAGTACGGACCAACAGGTGTGAGTGCCTGTTAGTCAGTACTGTTCAATAGGTGCCAGTGCCTCAGTACTGACAAACAGGCACTGGCGTCCATTGGTCAATCCTGACCAATAGCCCTAGCCAAATAGTAAAATGAAAGGACTAGTTTTTTTATGTTTGTTGTTTTTAAGGGTTTTATGGGGGTTGCGATACATTTAGGTTATATCAACGGCAGTAAAAAGAAAGAAAATTGGATAGTAAAAACATTCTAGATGTACAATTAAAAGGACTTGAAGAAAAAGTAAGAAAATACCGGAAATGTTCAAATTCAAATAGGGAACAGATGTAGATTCTAAGAGCATGCTATCAGTGTACTTAGTTTCAAATCACCTAAAAGTCTCATCCAGACACCAGCCAAGAGCAAAGAAGTTCAAGAGAGCAATCTATCAATTTGTCTTGTATGAGACCCCCCCCCCCCCTTTCAATAAAAAAAAGAACCAAAAAAAATAGAAACAGGTGCAGGTCCCTCACAAAGGGTGTAAACTACTTTTAAAGGCAACAGATTGATCACATGGGGAAACAATCATCTTCCACGATGATACATCTGTCTTTTCACAACAGAAGACTCCCGACTACATAATGAGCATAAGCAAAAACAAAAACAAAAACAAGTTCTCTCATTCCAGAACACGGAAAGAAAGCCATACGGAAGGGGTGGGGGGAGAAATCATATTACAGACGATACCAAATAAATAAAAGACTAGTTACTTATGTTTATAACAACTACCAAAAAAATAGAAGAATGTACAGCAAATAATGTGGATTACAGAATATTACATATTACACATCAAATAATATTTCTACAGAAGCTTTTAAATAAAACAACCTTTGGTTGAAAAGAAAAAAAATCACAAGCCTTTGATGTTTAGTTTGTATTTAAGGGTTTTACAGTTCTTGCAACACATTAAGGTCATATCAGTGCCAGTAAAAAGAAATAAAATGGGATAGTAAGAAGTTCGAGAATTACAATTAAAGCACCCAATAAAAGAGGAATTGGTTCAAATAGGAAACAGATGTAGATTCCAAGAGCACATTATAAAGTCCTTAGTTTGAGTCACCTAAAAGTTTGTTTGTTTTGTTTTTAAGGGTTTTACGGCGCTTGCAACACATTAAGGTCATATTAGCGCCAGTCAAAAGGAAGAAAATGGGATAGTAAAAAGTTCTTAATTACAATTAAAGCACAAAAGAAAAGGTGAGACAAAGGGGAATTGGTTCAAATAGGGAACAGATGTAGATTCCAAGAGCACACCGCCAAAGTACTTAGTTTGATATCATCTAAAAGTCTCATCCAGACACAAGCACAGGTCCAAACTAAGAGGAATACACTCAAATGTTTACAAACCATATAATATAATATGTAAACTAAACATAATATAATGCATAACAGAGAGATGATTTACAACGAAAAAAATATCATCTCCCAAAACTATAACTAGCCATTCGACTGTTTCCCTCCCAGCCAAGGACGACAAGGGTTAGGACAAAACTAAGTAATCTCATTCCAAGACAATGACAGGAAACAATTGGAAAACGGGTATGGCGGGATAGAAGACACAGCATGTACCTCCCTGCCCACTATGGGAGGTCAGGATCCCCACCCAGTCACCTAAAAGTCTCATCCAGACACAAGCACAGGTCTTCACTAAGAGAAACACACTCAGATGTTTACATATCATATAATATATAAACAAAACAATACAGTGCATAACAAGACAAAAAATATCATCTCCAAAACTCTAACTATACAATTGACTGTTTCCCTTCCAACTAAGGTATCTGCCCAGGGCAGGACATAACCAAGTATCCCAAACAAAGACAGAAAGCATGTTGGAAAACAGATATAGGGGAATAGAAGACACTGTAAGTGTCTCCCTGCCCACTATGGGTGGTCAGGAACCCCGCTGATATAAGCCTTTGAGAATCAGCGCTATGCAGTATGCTTAAAATATAACATGTTACATGAAGGTACCAGGCTTTAAATCAAATTGGAGATAGAGATAAAGGGAGTAAATGTGACTCATAAATACCTCGTTTGTTTTGTGTTGTTCCCTTATTTATGAGTCACATTTACTCCCTTTATCTCTATCTCCATTTTATTGACTCATTTAGGCCCTCTAGTTTTTGGTTGTAAATCAAATTGTCACATGTATCTCGTCCAAGGATAAATATTAGCTGATCAATAGGAGTCCAAAATTGATTTGTTTCAGGAGTTTTATGGCGCTCGCCATACTCTTCAATCACTTCAGCGCCAGTTAAAAGGAAGATAAAGAGATAGCCAAGTATTATAGACATAATTTGTCTGCAATTACAAATGCCAAAGAAAAATGGTGACAAGGGGAAACGATTGAAATAGTCAACAAAGGTTAATCACAAGAGAATTTAATCTTTAAGTCTCGTCTCACTCTTAAGAACAGGCTTAGGATACTCGTCAAGAGGAATACACTCAAATGTTATTAAAACCATATCAATAACCAATAGCAACCTGGACGGCTTTATCAGATATAGGGGGATAGCAGAGACAGCAAAGTGACCTCTTTAGCCCTTTGTGGGAGCTAAAGGTGAAATCATGAAATATAACTAACATGAGAGTCAGTATAAGATTTTAAAACTGGTCAAGTCGTATGATTGATTGACAAGAATTCTATTGGAAATATGTATTAATAAAGGAAAGCTATTGAACTGTGTGGAATGAGTCTTAGGACTCACAGCTACGGGGGAAACTTGGATTGTTTCAATCACAAAATAATTGTCCAGAGAGATAATAAACAAGAGAAAACAATCATTTTCATAAGTATAAAAAAGGTTTCATAAGTATAAAAAAGGTAGAAAAGAAACCCATCTCAGCTAAAGAATAAGTGCATCTAAGTCGTTTTATCTCAGGGCAAGGAGAGAAAGTCACACGAAGGGGGATATAATATAAAAGAGGTTTAAGTTGACATTAAAAGTTCCAGCCAACATTTTCCTGAAAAATGAATGTAGAGGTTAAGATATTTCATTTTCAATTTCGTAATAATTAAATACAATAGCATAGATAGTCATGATAAATTTATATATTCCATCCATTTTTTTTGGCAAAATAATATGTAACATTGCAATGTTGTGTAATATTGTGTTTGATTTTGTAACTTATGAAGATTTTACAATGTCCAAACAAAGATCAGATCTTTATTCTATTCTAATATTTTCTACATCATTCAGAAATGACATGAATACAATGTACAAAATAAAAAGGCATTTTATTATTTACAAAATCACAGATTCCCTTCTTAAAATTTCTAACATGGTAAAGACAAAAACAATCAAATCATCATGCATGGCAGGGAGTAAGACAATGGACGCTATATATGACCCTTTCTCTAACTATAACCGTTGTCCAAGTTATATCTAAGGATTATATTTACAAAGCTATTTTTACTTACTTTGTAAAGAGAATTACCGTGGTGTAAGGCTAACAAAACTCAAATTTGTCATATTTATCACAGATTACCACATCGTTTTTGTCACCCTTATGTCATTTTTTCTCATGATTTCTTATCCTCTTTCAGTATTTTATTTTCATAACGTTTATAATAAAGACATAAAATAATTGATCAAACTGGCATTAAAGTCATAGAATCATTGTAAATTATGAAAATGTCTATTTTTGAAAAAAAGAAAAGCCAATTAATTTAAAATAAGACTGAGTATTTGAGTAGACATGACCAACAGTAGAGGAGCTGCCATTACTGCAAATAAAACATAATAATTTTGAAAAAAAATCAGGGTTTTGATGTTAAAAACTCACAATTTTTTACCTTGTATTAAATCTTTGTATTGTAATTCAATAGAATCATACAAAAAAAGACATTTAAAAACGATCAGATTACCAATTACTTTCGTAAAGATCACTAATCAACTAAGGAAAATATTTAAGTGAAAGGATCTTAAAAGACACTGCCTGGGGTTTTATATTACCCCCCCCCCCCCCTCTCTCTCTCTCCAAAGAAAATACTGAGGAAGAAACAGAACGGTTAAATAACTTGAAGAAGCAATCTTTACAAGACATTTTTCTGCAATGAATGTTTTTATTATAAAACTTAAAATTATAACTAAAAATAGTTTTCTTCATATTTTTGTTTTAAATTTTTAAAAATGATAATACAGTATTCAGACAAGTATCATACTTTTCTAAGAGACTTGTTTCTCTGCTTATTATTATTATCATTATTATGATTATTAATAGTTTTATCATTATTATTATTATTATTATTATTAATAATTAGTTCTACGATGCTTGTGGCATTTAATTTAATTTAAGTAGCAGTTAAAAGAAGGATAATGGGAATATTTATAGGTCGGCACTGACAAGAATAATAGAATGAACAAGGCAAAGGGGGCCAATTGCTGACAGGGAACAGGTAGTAGATTCCAAATGCAATATATGCATGTGTCTCATGAGTCTAATATAACAACAAGAAATGAAGTGAGTAGAAAAGTGCCAGAAGACAGTAGAGAATAAAAATTTTGCGGCGGTGATGGGGGGCTTGAATCCACAATCTTAATGGTACGACAACTCTACCTGGCCGGGGAGAGCATGACTCTACAGTATGAGCCATCCACAATCCCAATAAAGATCGTTTCTAACCCTAGTCTTTTATTAGAGCCTTCTAATTAGAGCATGTCTAATCTAAGATCACCAAAATCCCATCAAGTCACAGGCACGGGTGTTCATCAGAAAGGGTTCACCTTGACAGTTAGGATCACATATCAATAAGTAAATGACAAAACATTACAGAGAGACGATTTCATAACTTTTTCTCATATGACTGCTTTATCTGAACTAAAAATCTTGGACAATGCCAGTCAAAATCAAATGGTACCAAACCAGAATAAGGACAAAAAAGCCATACTGAAAGTTCATGGGTGAGGACCGATGTAGAACCCATTGGTCCAGGGAAGCCAATGTTTAGTGTGGCAATGTGGTCTAGAGGTATGACACTCGCTTTCAGATCGGAAGGTCCTGGTTTTGAGCTTCGCTCAGCGCATAGTTGAATCCTTGGAAAAGGTTCTTTACTGACATTCTCTCACCATACTCAGGTGTAAAACGAATACCTGGCCATTAACAGTGTTGTCTATGTCAGAAAAAACTGTAATATCACCTAACATGCGTAATGTCTCGTTCTACATATTATGTGTTGCTGTTGGTCAGGGACCCCTTGTAAAGCACTTTGAGCACGTTTAGTGGATATAAAAGCTCAAGTATTTTTTCAATGCCCTAAAATGAATATTTGTGTAGACATGACCACCTTTTAACAATTTGAAGAGGCATTTTTACAATACGTTTCTTAGCACTAAATGCCTCTTTTATTCTTACAGACAATTTTCTAATCATTAAAAAAAGTAGTTTATTTTTCTCTTTACAAAGACCTTTGCACAAATGAATAATATGATACTTTAAACAATCAGATCATGTTCAAAATGCTGCTATTTTGGGTCACCTTTTTGAAAACTTTTGTCATGAAGAGAGAAAAATAACAAAACATTCATTAGAAATTTCATTTGAAGTGCTGAAAAGTAATTCTAATTAATTCTACTTGGTCCTCTATTTTCTGTTTTACTTGACCTGAAGGTTAAGCAGCAATCTACCCATATGTATGGCCCAAGACATTTGCGGAATTAATTAAATATAGGTTTAAACCTCCTCCTCCCACCCCAAGTAAGAAACCAATTAACAGGGAACAGCCGAGAGCAATCTACCCCATCAGTGTCTCTGATCTGATATCTGTTTTGTTTCTTTTTAAGGGGTTTATGACACTTGCGACACTTTTACTTTTAGGGCATTTCAGTGTAAATAAAAGGAAGAAAATAAGATAGTCAAAAGAATTTAGATTTACAATCAAAAACATGTGAGAATAAATGAGAGAAAAGGGAATGGTTCAAGTGAGGAAAAGAGGTAGATGTGCTTAGTTTGAAATGACCCAAGAGTCCCATCCAGTCACGAGTCTTAGACAAAACTAAAAGGTCCATTCCAGAAGTCTAGTTTTATCTTTAATCTTGATGTCTTTTAGAAAGTCATAATAACAAAAATGCCAAACAGTGACCTATATGCTGTTGTATGATTCACCTAACTTGTTTCTAAGGCTGATTTATTTATCAATGTGGTAACTTCAGATCACGGTAAAAGATTGGCAGCATTGAGGTAATCTTAAAATGTCCATATTTTCCACATTTGATATCAACATTTGAAATGTAAAATCAATTGGACTCATAATAAAACACGTAAACATGTAAACATTTGTCTTAAAAAATCAGCCCCTCCTCATATCTCTCAGCCAAAGCTTTCCACCATTGTGTTTTTCAGTCTTCGATTTTAATACATATATATGTAAATTAAAGTTCCACAATTACATAATATGATTATTCTGCTCTCAAAATCTGAACCCCCCCAAAAAACAAGAAAACAAAATAAGCTAAGGATAAACTATACAAGAGAAACTCGATACTCAATACACTTTTAAAGACACAATAATTTTAAATAAATCTAATTATTCTTAAATTGTATTACGTTTTAAATATGAATGAGTATGATATACACTAAATATATTGTATAAATAACATAATTATATCAATGTTACAACCACGTGATGAAATAATTACAAACAACTAATTACAATGTTGATAATGCATTACATCCCTTACATCATACAGAACGTGAGCTATTGTAAGAAATACAATAGCAGAGGGTCATTTATCAACTAATGAACACTATCTATGAGTTTTTCTTAAGTATTTTGAAATAATTAGTTCTTCCAGGAATCCACTAAAAGTGAAGTGAGAATGTGAAGCTTGGGTGTTTTACATTAATTAATTAATTAATGTGTTTGTGTGCATATATATATATATATATATATATATATATATATATATATATATATATATATATATATATATATATATATATATATATATATATATATATATGTATATATATGTGTGTGTGTGTGTACGTGTATGCGTGTGTGTGTATGTATGTGTAATATTATGTTTGTGGGTCGTATGTGTGTTGTGTTTGAATGTGTCGCACTGATAGGCTCATCATTATATTATCAATTTATGAGACATAGATATGGACTTTGAATGTGAGCCAAGGATTACTTTATGATTTTGTTAATAACATATGATGTCCAGGAAAAAAAAGTTACCACACTTGCCTTATCATGGTAACAAAGTTGTCATGGATGATGACGATGACGATGATGACGATAAGGAGGAGGAGAAATAATTGTGATGAAAACGAGAAGGAAGAGGAGAATAGTAAATTAATTTGATGGAATTTACAAATCAAGACAACAGTGAGATAGAAAGTCAATAGACCATTCTTTTCAATATCAAGCGCTTCCTTCTTACAGATGATTTGAGATCAGTTGTAATAGATACAGGATCTAAAATTTTAAGTGGGCATAACATTACATAGATCTTCAAAGGAAATATATCGTAATCTTTTTCCAAGATTCAGAAATATAACAGTTCTAAAATGTACAATATTCACAAAAAATATATAAATGACACAACAACAAAATAAATAAATAAATAAATTTAAATAAAATCTAAACTCTATAACATTTATTCAAGATACAGATTTTACAAATGTGATTATGAAAAGTCACTACATATCAGCAACCATAAATAACAAGTTATAACAAACATAATGGATGATTTCATCTTATTTTGTTTTCACCTACATTTATCACATTTTACCATCCTTTACACAGTGTATTTGGGGAAATATATCATGAATAATCTGATGGAATTCTTATTTACAAGCTTTGTACATGGAAAAAAAATCAAAACAATATTACAGGCAGTGCAAGTTAAAGTAACGATATGAACATTGTACTACAACTATATTTATAATAGGAAACTATACATTAGACAACAAAATATCCTTGGAACAAATTGAATTCTGTGTCATAATTGTTTAGTGTGAATGTTCCAAGAATGAGAAATTCAATCCTCAAAAAGGTTTGCAGAATTGCAATTTAAAAATAACTTCAAGACAATTTCTCGAATGTTATAAATATAAATTGACAATAGTAAGGAAAATGCCTTCTTTCCATAAGGAATCGATGTTACCATGCCATCATATTGAATAATTGATCAGGGAAACAATAACCTGAAAAACCACATGTACAAAATAGGAGAAGCTGGCATGTGTGTTTGTGGTGAAGAAGAAGAAGACGCCCAACATATACTCCAGACCTGCCCAAAGTATGCAACAGCAAGAGAGGAGTTTTGTCCTGGTACCACACACCTCTACAGGCTAACAGTATGGACCCCTGACAGAGATGAGGAAGACAATTGCATTCCTTCACCAACTAGACATTCAAACATTAAGATATTATGAGGGGGAATGAAGAAGAAGAAGAAGAAGAAGAAGAAGAAGAAGAAGAAGAAGAAGAAGAAGAAGAAGAAGAAGAAGAAGAAGAAGAAGAAGAAGAAGAAGAAGAAGAAGAAGGAGGAGGAGGAGGAGGAGGAGGAGGAGGAGGAGGAGGAGGAGGAGGAGGAGGAGGAGGAGGAGGAGGAGGAGGAGGAGATAGAAGAAGCAGCAGCTAAAATCGCAGCACAGTTTTAATAATTTCATCTTTTCGATTCAAAAACAAATTACTCAATTTTTAACAAAAACAATGTAAAATATTGTCAGTATTTACCGCTTTTATTAACTGTTATTACGACAGAATAACTCCAATCCAGTTTCAACTATGATAGTTGTAAAAGAAATAAATACAATATTATCACAGCAATCATATTTTGTTACCACTTTGAAAAATCAAGACAAGGCAATAGGAGTCCACTCTGACTTTGCTATTTCATCCATAATCTGTAAGGAAAAGTTTACTTTCCTCCCAATCTACAGGAAATGAATAATGATGTCTTACAAATTTGCATAATGATTAAAGGTAAGCATGTAATTTGTTGTTACAAAAAAAAAATACGAGACAATAAAAACAAGAATCAATTCTTCAAAAATAAATTTTAACCTAAGATTGTCAAAAACAATCGCCCCCCCCCCCCCCCCCCCCCCCTGTCTTTCATAAAACTTTCTTAGTTCAAAAATGTCAGAAACATAATTTGTTAACATCTCTGTTTGTCTGTCAACAGGCGTGTGTGTGTGTGTGAGTGAGAGAGAATATTGTGAACTTCTTTTCATTAGTGCATCTATATCGATAGGACAAAAGAGAAACAAAAATAAAAGAATCATTTCATTTGCAGATTCCACAGTAACAGATATTCTACAGGTTCAACCCCGAAAGCTAGATAATTGCTGTTATGTCATCATAACATTCTGCTCCAAAGTTGCAACTACCACTGTCTTTGGTGAGTCCATTATTCTGAGCTTCCGTCCCTCCAGATGTTGAGATGCCACTGCCTTCCTCAGCAGTGGTTGTTTGGGGTTCGTCTGGGCATTGACAATTTGTTATTGGGGGTGGCGGGGAGCTGAGAAATAAAAAACAAAAAAACAAAAAGGAAAATTCAAAATATGAATGTATGAATTCACAAAATAAAAAAAAAGTAACTATTTTCCTTGCTTCATTGAGAATTAAAATAGGGCAACTATTAAAGAGTTGACCATATACAAATTATGTGGTTAGTTGTAAGCAACTTTTTAAAAAATCTGAAATGTTGAAAATTTAATAAAAAAAGAAAGAATTTTCTTTTTATTCCAGATTTACAAAAATAAATTGTTTCAAAATCTACCAATCATAATAATGATGATGATGATGATGATGATGATGATGATGTAATTTATTTACACAGTGCCGGTTCCTTGCAATATAGTTCTAGGCATACAAAAATTGAATGAGAAACAAACAAAAAAAGTGAGTATGATATTAAGACATATTCAGTGACTTATGGACGTTTGAATATACTGTTTAAAGATTTATGTACCTCCTAATGAAAAAAAAGTTTTGTAAAATATAATTCTGTTCATTTCTACTTTAAAATGAATGACAAATATGAAAGATTATTTAATATATTGTAAATGATTGTGTTGCGGATTTAAAATGCATAAATAAACACCTAACACAAATATGGTGATCTTTAACTATAGTTGAAGTCAAACCAATGTAAGCACATCAAATATTTGTGAGTGCGACAGCTTTGCCATTTCATGGAATGTATTAATGAACTTTGACAGGTTGATGGGATTATTTTAGGTCGTGCATTTGAAATTCCACTGAGACCTTTATCTTGTTTTCTTTACTGAGTTTTTTTTGTTTTTTTTTTTCCAGATTTTATTATTTTCTTTCAGAGCAGTCTATCAGCACTTATATCTTTCGAACGACCGAAACATTCTAATTCTCTTATTACCATTTACCTTTTGAAGGTTTAATAATGAAGAGAAAAGAAATGGTGTAAGACTATCCCAAACATCAAAAATTGATAAATATAAAAACATATATGAATGGACAATAATATAGTTAATGCTAATAATGGATATATTATATCCTCATTAAACACGTTCAACAGGAGAATATTTCAGTTAAGTGAGCAATACATCCTAATTGTTTTCAAATATCTAATGCCCAAGCCAGAATTGGCCAAAAGCAAGTCAGATAACTGGCACAAAAACGAGAGAAATATTTTGTGGCATTTGTGATACCTATATGTCATTCAGTGCTAATAAAAATGATGGGATAGTCAAAAAATCAAAATCATATCAATATATACTACTAAAGATTTAATTCACAAGGAAAAAACATATCTCCCTCTCACATAATAAAAATCGTGTTTCTTCCTCAGCTATAAATTCCAGCTTGGGGTCAGGTATTATAAAGTAATTTCCTTCCAAGAAAAAGACAGTAAGCAACATGGAAAGGAAAAAAAGATGTAGGGGCCATAGACAGCAAGAAGAATACAATGGGTTTACAAATTACTCATTTTGATAATTTTGATAAGTACTGAACGCCAAAAACATAAAATAAAGGTACTGTATATACATGTTCACTGTGCATAGGTAAATTAAAAATTGGCCTGAACTTTGATGGCAATTGAATAATTGTCAGTCCTTTGCAAAAACTGGATGAACATGTGAAACAATAATAAGTGAAAAAATTGTGTATAGTTATAATAATAATACTGATAATGCATAATTTCTATCGCCCCTTTCGAGCAAATGTGCCCCGAAGCGCTTATACAAAGACAGTACAGATATATATCATCTCCTGATGAGAGCTAACGCTTGAAACAATATTGTATAAGTTGATCATAATTATACTTGAAATGTTTTTTATATATATATTTAAAAATTATGCCTTTTGCGCCACAATATCATAAGATATCATCGCCTAGGCATTCCACGAAGGAATATAGACAACTCATCAAACAAGATGTCTGATGTCAACAGGAATCACCCATGTTGTCCAAGTGAGCAAATTGGGGGTTAATAGTCTTGCTCAAGGAAAAAAACGAAAGTGTCCGAAGCGGGGCTCGAACCCGGGTCAACCGGATCACAGTGCAATGCTTTAACCACTCGGCCACTTCACCCCCATATATATATGTATATATATAATCTATATATATATATATATATATATATATATATATATATATATATATATATATATATATATATATATATATATATATATATATATATATATATATATATATATATATATGTATAATTATAATTATGTGCACATGTGATCATATATATCATTCTATCATTCTATAAAATCAAACAAATAGTTATATCAAAAGTTGTTTTTTTTAAACAAAAGAATATTGCATGGATTATCATGTAAATTGAAGGAGCAAACAAAATATAAGACCAAACAAATAGACCACACCAGTCTTCTGCCCAAGTAAGAATTGTTAGATTATTTTTCGTAGGTTTCTGTATTTTTGGTAACGAAAACTGGTTGGTGAATTGTACGTCAGAATGTAGGCATGGTGAATTATGCTTATCAGTCCTATTGAAGCATATTGTTGCTTATATCATATGTGAACATTAAAAAAACAAACAAACCACAATGGTAGTTTAAATTAGAAAACAAACCAATTAAAAATAGTAGTAGTCGTATTAGTTGTAGTAGTAGTAATAATAGTAGTAGGAGTAGGAGTAGGAGTAGTAGTAGAAGTAGTAGTAGTAGTAGTAGTAGTAGCAGTAGTAGTAGTGGTAGTAGTAGTAATAGTAGTAGTAATAGTATTTGTTGTAGAAGTAGTCGTAGTATTTGTTGTAGAAGTAGTATAAGTAGTAGTAGTAGTAGTAGTAGTAGTAGTAGTAGTAGTAGTAGTAGTAGTAGTAGTAGTAGTAGTAGTAGTAGTAGTAGTAGTAGTAGTAGTAGTAGTAGCAGTAGTTGTAGTACAGTTCGTGCAGGTATTTGGGACCCTGCTTAATTGGGACAGTCGCTTTATTGGGTCGATTCCTTGAGAACGGAATTTATGCTATATAAAAAGTCATACCTTTTCCAATTTCCAGCCGCTTTATCGGTACTGCTGAATACCGAAATCCACTACAGTGGGGGAGTGAACCAGAGACTATGAGAGGTGGGCACTAGTGAGGATTGAACTAGAGACTGTAGGAGGTGGGCTCCAATGGGGAGCGAACCAGAGGCTATGGGAAGAGGGCATCAGTGGTGATTGAACCAGATAATATGAGAGGTGGGCACCAGTGGGGACTGAACCCCATGCTATGGGAGGTAGGCACCAGTGGGGAGTGAACCAGATAATATGGGAGGTGGGCACCAATGGGGAGCGAACCAGAGGCTATGGGAAGTGGGCATCAGTGGTGATTGTACCAGATAATATGGGAGGTGGGCACCAGTGGGGACTGAACCAGATGCTATGGGAGGTAGGCACCAGTGGGGAGTGAACCAGAGACCATGGGATGTGGGCACCAGTGGGGAGTGAACCTTGAACTGTGTGAGGTAATCCCATGTGGAGAGTGAACCAGACTTTGGGAGGTGGGCACCAGTGAAGATTGAACCAGAGAATATGGGAAGTGGGTACCAGCTGGGAGTGAATCCAGAACTATGTGAGTGGGCACCAGAGGGGAGTGAACCAGAGACTATGGGAGGTGGGCACCAGTGGGGATTGAATCAATGACTATGGAAGTTGGGCACCAGTGAAGAAAGATTATGGGAGGTGGGAACCACTGAGGATTGAATCACTATGGGATGAGGGCGCCAGCGGGAATTGAAACCAATGCATTCTTAATCCATCGCTTATTAGAGATATCCTAATGTTTGTGCTTAGATTTGTCTCTCATTGTTAGAGATAGACAGTTCATTCGTTTTCATTAAGACTGAATGTCACTCATTTTCATGCCGTCGCTAATTGGATGCCCTTTAATGGGATATTTGTCACTAAGACGCTAAAATGCACTATTTATAGTAGTAATTGGAGTTTAATGTGTATAATGTATAAGAAGTATATATATAGTAGTAGTAGTAGTAGTATAG
>NC_088363.1:63889733-63937233 GCF_034508935.2 Berghia stephanieae | reverse complement strand
TAACAGCCCACACAAATGATGTGAAAAATGCCTGCTAAATTATTATTATCAATCAAAATAGTCAGTGAGACCATGTCTTATTTTATTTCTGAGAGAGAGAGAGAGAGAGAGAGAGAGAGAGAGAGAGAGAGAGAGAGAGAGAGAGAGAGAGAGAGAGAGAGAGAGAGAGAGAGAGAGAGAGAGAGAGAGAGAGCGTGTGTGTTTGTTTATTTACTGTGGGGAAAAGAGAAATTGGATGAGTCTATTTCAAAGGGGTTAAAAAGTCGAATTATCAATTGATGAGTAAGACAAAATACAATAGCGACACGTTTAGCACCCCTATGACGTCACAAAATTAAAAAATGCCAAAAAATAGACTTTGATGGATGAGGTGCCAGATTGCCACGCGCGTGGCCAAAAGATAGAATTATAATTCTTTTATTAAATTTTATTAATTTATTTATGTCTCAGTGACTTTTATCCTGGTCTATTCAATTTTATGTTTTGCCAAATTCCATTAGTTTTAAGGGGTTCAGTCTTAGTAGCGAAAACCATGCGAGTATCTATTTTGTCACTTTTTAAATCGAATTTGGTCAGGTGGAAGTCTGGCCATCTGGCAGCCTTGCCTCGCAGATGTCACATGTGTGTCAAGCGATGGGTCTCCTCTTCTCACCCATTGAAGAGTAAATTGGGTTGATGTTTTGTGATAATACGTGAAAAGCACTTACCATATCCCGATGAAATTTGAAACATAAATAGATGATATGTGCATCTATAATCTATAACCTTATTCGCGACAAAATCCCTGCTCTTGATAGTTTTAGAAATATTTCACTCAACAGAGCAAACATCTGTTTTTAACGGCTTTCTGGTAATCGTACGAGTTTTGTTGCTTGACATAATCTAAAATGACATCTTTACTAATTGTCTTCCAAATTTCAGACATAGTTATTGATAAAAAGCGTGGTAATTAATTCTTTAAAATAGCATATACGAAACGGCTTCGTCCCATATTTTGACGCAAATTTCGGCACTTCGTGAGCTAAAAAGAGGCCCAAAGATTTGTGCGGGATAGTCATTGCTATCTTATATATAAAAATAATAGAGACAAAATTTTTATGAAGACACTTTTACTGAAATCAACCGAGCTTAAAATGCACTTTCCGGTGCAAGGAAACAGGAAAAAGATGGAATGGTGAAAATATAGATCAAGAATAAAGGGACAATTTGGGACAATATAATGTCATATCTAATAAATTTTGATGCCAAATTTCAAGTATATTGGTTAGCGTGTCAAATAGCTGTGACGTGGCAAGTAGAACTATTGCTCCTTGTCCAAGCACAATCAAAAGAAAATGGCAGAGCAAAACATTGATCCAACCTTCTCATGCTATGACGTTCGGTTTGTCATCAAATTTTTAACTCTCTCGTCGAAATACACAGAGATCTTTGTAAAGTTTCGGAGCATAATGCTCCTTTAATTCAGAATTCAAACTGTTAGGCAGCAGGTCAGGGAAGTTGGATGATCTGACCACAGAAGGCTCGCAGAAAACAAGGAGAAGAAAGTGATGCACATCGTTTTTTTCGACACACATGTGTTCTGATTAGACCAGAATTCTTTGTTATTATTGCTTGGTGCTAAGTTGTTACTCTTTGTCAGTTTTCGTCACTCATTATTTCATTTTTATTATCGCTATTATTTATAATTCTGCCAACTGTCGTCATTGTTATTTATAATTCTTCTCAATGTGAACAAATTAAAAATTTTCACACCTTTTGACGTTATGAATATTATTCATTTTCATACATGGAGGTTCTAACCTTGACTGTGATTGTGATATAGTTTTAACTACATCATTTATCATCATACAGTTTTAACTGTGCTATTTTTTATATTTATGTTTCGGGTTTAAGCCCATCGTGTATTTTACTGGATTGTCCTGGTTACATTTTCAACAGTTAACGCACCAGAAATGTAAGTTTTGATTTTTAATTATAAAAATTATCTTAGGTTTGTAGCCCTATTGAATTCACGGAGATAAGCTTGAATAATTCATTGTATTCAATAATTTATTATTTTATGTTCCTTTTATATTTTAGTTAAAGGCATCATTTGTCTATTACTTTAATGAATGTTTACTTCAATATCATAATGAGTAGTATTCATGTTTAACCTATATTTCTATTTTGATAATGATTTAATTGACTTATGTGAAGACACTCCATCTTTGTTATCACATTAATTATATTTCCACATATATTATGTTTATAAAATCTAATGCGAGTGAAATGCATATATTTTAAAATATTATATTGTAGTCAACCTGCTGTACATACTGCTATATACTTCTGCTCTACGTGCTTTTCTACCGCACGTTGTCCTGTAAATATTATCCTGCTGCATCATATTCTTCAATCGTTCATTAAATATTGTCATCATCTTCATTAACAATGCTCTTGCTTTTTCATTTCATCAGTGTGTATGGCAGCATTCTCCCTGGTGCGATATATTATATTGTAATACCCGGATTAACTTGGCATTATACTAAGCTGGCCTGTCCCAACTGATCAAACTGTTAACGAAACTATTACAAATTCATCCGTAAAGACAAACTGAGTCGTACGGAAAATAGACCCACTTTGATTGAACATGGTGTCATTCTGAATGAGCTTCTCGAGGGCTACTCGTGGAAATTGTTGAAACACCCACCCTATTCACCTGATCTTGCCCCATGCTACTTCCATCTCTTCCATAAGGTGAAAGAAATGCTGCAAAGTCAACGATTTGAAGACGAGGACCAGATTCAAGAGGCAATGAGGAATGCAATCAAGGCCTTGGATGAACAGCCACTGGCCACCGTCTTTGAGCGTTGGGTACACCAAATGAAGAAGTATGTGGAAGTTAATGGTTCTTATGTTGGGTTGGTAATTGAATAAAGTTTCATTTAACACTAAATACAAGGTTATTCATGAATATTTTGTGAGTACAGCTCTACAGGGAAACTTAATTCTGAAACATACTTCATAGATAACAAGACCCCCCCCCCCCCAAGTCAAAGTAATATTAAGCTGCTAGAAGCTGTGAAGTGTAAAACGTAATGAACAAAAAAAGAATATATAACAGCTTCGATAAAGAACAAAATACCAAACACTGAATATTTGGGGCTCATAACCCCTTTTTCAACCAACAACAAAAACAATAAAAACATTAATGCATCACTTAAAATCCAGACAGATGGCAGAGAACTATTTGGCATGGCTGTCTGCAAGTAAAAGATTTTAATATGTTTTTATTATTCGTTGAAGAAGGATTTTGAGCTCAAAACATTCCGAGTTTGGTTTTTCCTTCTTTTCTTAAAGCTGCTATATTCATTATTGTTCAATACAATACTTTATATCAAGACCCCAAAGGGGATTGAAAATTAGAAAAATTAATTGACAAATTAATTAAATGAGAAGGAGAAACACTGGAATGTGTGAGCTAAACATCAATTTCCAATGTGGAAAAAAAAAAAACTCAAAAAGAGATAAAGTCAAGTGAAAGTAAATAAATCAACTACAAAAGTAAGACCTCTACCAAAGTTTTGGATAATACCTTACTCTAAACTGTTGTTTTTGATGTTGTTGTTATTGTAGTGGTGGAAGTATTGATGATTGCAGTAGTGATGGTGGTACACATTGGGTTGCTCATGCCTTGCACTGGTCTGGTTGAGTCGGGGGAAAAGTAACAAAGGTTTTTTAAAGATAGTAGTTCGAAAGTTGGTTCTTTTTGGATTTTTAAAAAAAACTGTTTTTTGGGTTTTTTTGCTTTTGTTAATGATCTTTTTCTGGGGGGTTAATTTCAGGAAAAGATAGTATAACAGTTAATACATATTGAACAATTAACAATTTATGAGGTAAATAAAGCAAAAAATGGATCACCGATATACAGAAGGATAAGAGGATTATAACAAGACAGACAATTTGATATTAAAGTCCCAAAAAAATTGTAACAAAAAAATAAAACGCTAATCATTCATTTTAAAAATGTGTTCACAAATGAAAGTTCAAGGATGAATATTGTGAAACCTATAAAATTGACATTATATACATTCACATGCAAAATCTTTTTAAAATGTATAATCAAGTCAAATTTTCTTAATACAATGGTCTCCGTTTATAAGCATTCCAGCCACAAGCACGATCTGGTGATAATCACACTTGAGGCACGAAACAGAATTTTTACTATATAAACTTACCTCTTTATAAGCATGTACACTGAGAAGAACTCCGTTTATAAGCATGCCCCATTTTCTAACCATTATTTTTAATTACAAAAGTAAAAGGAAACAAATAAATAAATAATAATAAAAATATCATTAAAAACAGAAAAAACTCTGCAAATGACTTATGGTTTAAACTTTACCATTCCATCACCACTTCCTTTGCACAAAACAATTGACACTTCCATAAAATTTTTTTGAAGTGACAGCGATAGACATTCTCGAAGACTTTGAAACGGTGGTAGAGACAGGCACATTGTCCACTTGTGGTGACACTGATACAATGTTGGAAAGGTGATGAGGGAAGGAAGGGCTCAGACTGTCCCCAGATGTGGTCATGTGTGCTAACGATGTGAATGAAGACAAGTTTCACATCTGTACTTGTTGTCTGTAACTTCCTTGCTTTCACACATGCATTTATTGATAAGTTTATTTTGTGCTACATACCTGGACAACCTCAAATGTTAAACAAGCAATTAAAACCACCAGACTTTATCTAACATAGTCAGAACCAGCTCAAAGATGTTGAGGATGACAATAACATGTGCAGTCAATCAAAAGTAAAACGAGCAACAATCATGAGCTTCTTTAATCATCTCATACCTATGGTGTAATATTGTTGCACATTATGGCAGAAACGAAAGAGTTTATTAACTCAATAAAATATGATTGAAAAATGAATCAAAGCCGAAAATGACTTTATAATGGTTCTACAGCAGTTCTGGTGCATACCATTATGTATAAATTTAGAATTGAAGAGGAAAAAGGTACTTAATTGTAATTTTAGCATGAACATATGATGAAGGAAAAAAATTAGAATCTGCTTATAAGCACGATCTCGCTATAAGCAGGCCCTGCTTGCTTCCGGAGGACTGTGTTTATATGAAGTGAGTAGAAAAGTGCTAGAAGACAATAAAAAACAAAACCTTTTGAGACGATGGGGAGTTGAACCCATGACCCGACCGTTATAGCACTCCCACCTGGCTACGAGAGGGATGCTCTACAATCGGCATCATCCACCACTCAAAAAAAGTGGTTTCAAACGTTGTAACCATCTAACCATCTAATAGTTTAGCAGGAATTATCATCTAAACAGCATATTTTCAAAGTTTCACCATGTTTGATGTGCTATACAATGTCATTCTGCACAGTTATCAGGTAGTCTCAATGAAGAGATATTTGATATCGAGTATCTAATAAAAACTCTCTTATGGGTAGTAACAGATATTGTATCAATGATTAATAATAATAAAAATAATAACAACAACAACAACAACAATTGGTAATGATAATAATAATAATAATAATAATAATAATAATAATAATAATAATAATAATAATAATAATAATAATAATAATAATAATAATAATGATAATAATAATAATTTGTACTACTATAGCACCCAATGTAACTTATACATAGTCTCTAGATAGCTTCACACATGAGAATTAAACAGAACGAGCTAAATGGCAAACACGCGTGAATACACATATACATGGGCACAGACAGAAATGTGTACAGAGGCACTGAAGCACACATACTCATTATTAAAATCCCTTGCTCTTACAACAAACTTTTGAACTTTTTTTTTTAACAGTTTAAAAAGAAATGCTTTCCAATGAGATTTCAATTTTTAAATATTTGAGAAGTGAATTCCAAACTTGGGGGTTACAAAAACAGAAAATCTTTCCCCAATCTTTCTGTTTTTTTTGCATTAAAAAACAATTATAAGTAGTGTTGAATTATATTATCCAAAATATTTTTCTCCATCCCCATCCTCTTCCTCCACCTTCTTCTCTTATTCTTCTTCATATTAGAAATCCAACTGGGTCAGCCAAATATTGACGCTACTAAGGTATTTATCATCATTTTAAAACTGCCAGGGATGCTCTCAATAAATTCTCTCTTATTCGCTAAATTATTTCCTATTTACTACAAGCTTAAAGGTTACACATAATTTTGTGTGGTGGTTTTGATTGTTTTTGCAGACAGAAATGGTGAGCATTTTATTAAACTTAATCACATTCCATCAATTATTGGCAATGAACATTAAAAAAAAGATAAGAGATTCCATCCAAATTTAAAAGAAAATTCTCTTTTAAAACGTATCAGGTTCTTCCCAATATTCATCACTAAACCTATTTAATGGAATGGGAGAGAAATAAATATTTATAAGGTAACAAGCTTTTCAATGAGATGATAAAAATTTGGCTTTTGTTGTTGTTTTTAAACAACCTGTAAACCCAGATGCCAGTGGGCAGAATGGAACACTTTTTGAGTCGTGATAAAATTTTGCATTTTTGTGTTACCTATTGTCTTTGTATGCGTAGCGCCTTAGAGCACTTTGTGGATTCTGCTTGCTATAAAAATTAATTATTACATTACATTGCATGACTTCTGTCCATCACTTTTTTTAACATATGATCCTCCAAACATCAATAACATCCAAGTTTTATTTGGCCTGGCAGTTTGTCTTCTTAATATGTTCAATTACTTGTTAAGCTATTATTTTATCGCCAGGTATGCAAACCATCTAAATTGATTCTTATATATTTAATGCTTCAGACATTCCAAAATCGCATTTTTTCTCCTTTGGTCTTTTGTCTCTTGCTATTTATATCATGTCTGCTGCTTGCAATCTGTTGTTATCCCTACTTTTCCATGATCCATGATTCTTTACAATACAATAATATTGGGCAATATATTGAATTATTGGGAAGAATCTATCATGAAGGTATACCCTTGACTAAGAAAAATAAGGGGAACACGGAGAATAAAAACAGGAATGAAAAAGACAACTAAATAAATAACATTTTCTAAAGAGTTTCATTTCACAATTACCAATCTAATGTTTTTTCTTATTGCATGAACCATATCTGTGTGGTGTTAGAAATTGATCTATTTTACCCAACAACAACAAAGTTAAAAAAAAAAGACTTTAAAAAGAATATATATATATATATATATATATATATATATATATATATATTATATATATATATATATATATATATATATGAACGCAATTTTACAGATGAATAAGATGAAGAGGAGTGCATTAAGAATACTTGAAGAGCCTGATAATCATATAGCGTATAGAAATACAGTCAACTCCGCTTAATCGCACACCCTTGGGAGTCCGGGTTAGTGTGTGATTAAGCGGAGAAGCTAAAAATAGCATCTAAGCACCAGCTTTTATATGCCATTCATGTAGGACCTTCCCTTCTGAGCTTTCTGCGGACTTAAACTCTCTCCAAATATTTATATGGGATGAAAGAAAAAATGCTGTGATTTAACTAACCAATGTTAGATGAATACATTTCTACAAACATGAAATATACAAAAAATTACAAACCAACTAGAGAAAGGCAAAGGCGTTTTTTAAAAAATTAAATGAAATAAATAAATGTGACAACAGTATAAAATGTGATTTGAAACAACATTACAACAAAGGAAAAAGGGAAACATCTTAAATTCCAGTCTTTGAATAATAAAAAAGCTGTTGATTTTATGGATGTCCACAATGATAACACAAAGAGTAAAAAAATACAACATTCTCAATACACACAGTATGTTGAGCAAGTTTTCATAAGAAATACAACAAAAATATTACCATCTGAAATAAGAATAAAAATACAGTATAAAAAACACCCTGGACATTTCGAGTTACATACCCTGACAACCTGCACAATCTGGTAGAGCTCTCTGAATGCATGTGTTAATTAAACAAAAATGAAAACTATAACTGTTTGAATCAACATTCACTTTTTCTGTATGTGTGATGATTTCAAGACCATAATCTTTTCTGATTGAATAACAAGACATTGCATGAAAAAAACTGACATAACTCAATAGTATGTTCAAATGGTAATATATGTAACATTCTAGTACTTTCAATTCATACTTGGCTATTTTGTAAAAATGACAGATATGCTAAATGTATGGAAAGCTAATTTTATAGTTTAATCTTCTCAATCATACTTAATCATTATTTCTTTTACAAACAATAAAAGAATACTATTCTTGTAGAAGAAATACAGATTTTTGAAGATTGCCAGTAACAATTGAGACAACATTGAAATAATTGATTTAAACATTAAATTTAAAGAAATATGTCTCTTTAATGACTTAAAAAAGACGACAAAACAACTTCCCCCAACCCCCCCAAACAATCACAAAAACAAAGAAAGAAAAACAACTCTCCCCCCCCCCCCCCCCCCCCCTCCCCTTCATCGCCTACACACATATACATAAGCTTTGCAAAATATATAAAAAGTAGCATCCTTGACCAGAATTTATATAATACCACAGTGAGGAAAGCATGCTTCACGAGGAGCTAAATTGATTGGGAGTAATTTCGAAACTTGTCAACAAAACTGACTAAACTGAGCCTCTTAAGAAACAGCACACTAAATAAAGATCCGCTAAAATTAAAGAGAACAAATAATTAAGTCTTCATTCAATTTCAAAACAATTCAGAAAAGTTGAACTCCCTTGTATTGAAGATTTGACTGACAAAATCGCCACACATAGCAATCTGCATTAACAATATAGTTAAGCATCCTAAAAATAGAAAAAAAAATTTAAATCATTTTTGATTCTACTTCCATAAATTGAGTTTTTAAAACACTCACCTATTGGGGGCATCTCCCGATCCTTGACCTGACCCAGAGGCTTCTTTCCCATCAAATGACCTTCTTTGGTAGTGTGATCTAGGGGGAAGAAAAATATCTATATGACTACCTTTTTATTCTTCCATTGAGTAACTTTCAAATATTTGAGGTGGTCTTATTTTCTTTTTTTTCTTTCTTTTTTAATGAAAAAAAATAATATAAATAACTCAGCAACATAGGTAACTTCTCTATATTTTAAAATATCTACAGAATATAAATGTTTGCAACATTAATTTTCTACCAGTTCCTGCATGAAATATATTTACATATACTATACATGGCCGTATTAAAATAATTAATTAAAACAAAACTTTTGTAATGACATTTTTAAACTTACCTAAATCTCTGTTGAATGATCACAGACTGATTTCGCCCCTTCTTTAATCTTTCTGACTCTCTGCGGAGGCCTTGCAAGGTCCCAGACGAGTCCACTCTCTTCTTTCGTTTCGCATAATATGTCCTGAATTGGTTTTGGATTAACACAGCTGCATGGCTCATCTTCTTATAGTATGCATACTGAAAAGTTTTAAAATCACAATTTTAAAAATGTCAAATTTTAAGTTTCTATTTTAAAGACACCTGAGAGAAGTATATTGTGAGATCATGATTTTTAGAAGTTTAATGGCACTTGCAACATATTTAGGTATTTTCAATAATTAGGAAAAGGAGACTGTCACTGAACATTCGAGTTGGAGGGCAGTCAGTGCCTGCAATAATTTAGTGTCACAGTTGACAGCAGGAGTAGCAGGAGTTTTACAAAGACGCCAGCAAGGGATCCCCTACCAAAAGGAAGACATTCAGACAGTTTCTAATAGAGGTGATTGACAAGGAAAAGAGCTATCAGCTCTAAAAGAAATATACAAAGTATCCTATCTGAATAGCTCCCTTAAAATTGACGTCTACAGCCAGGGGTCTCAACAAAACCAATACAGTTCATTTCAAGACAAGGACAGAAAGCCACTTGAAGGGAAAAGAGACCTTACCAATGGCTCAAAAACTTCCATAGAGTGAGTCATTCATTGTGAAAATAAAAATTTACTTTAGAATACTAAGTAAGAATAGTTTTAAAATATCAGGATTGAGAAATGATGGATATAAAATGTAAAAACTAATAACACTTTAAAATGTTTTGAATAATATAAACAGAATTCATTCTTACAGTTTTATATCGCCGGTAGTAACTTTGAATGAGAACAGCTGCTTCAATTTCTTTTTGTTGTTGCAACTGTTTGTCCCTATAATGTCGATAGGCATTCTGAATCACTTTGGCTGCTTCATACAACTTCCTCTGCTCTTGATCTGAAAGAATACGGGATGAAAACTCACAATGGGGATTTAATTTTTGGGACAATATTTCTTCCTTTGCTGATCCCCAGTGCTGGACATTTGTCCTGGTTCAACAGATATCATGTAAATATAATGGGTATCATGGTAAAATCAAGCTATTGTTCAGCGCAATCGTATTTCTATTGAATACAATTATCTGTTAAATTAATGGTGTAAGTTTTCCAGCGTTTTGATCAACCTGGCAATTCTATGAAAAACATCATACCTCATTGGTTTCAATATTTCTTTGTTTGTTTTTAAGCGTTTTGTGGCGATTGTGATACATGTAGGTCACTCAGCACCAGTAAAAAGGAAGAATATGGGATAGTCAAAAAAAGTTACAGATTTACAATTGAAAGCACACAAGAAAAAGACAAAGGGGAAGGGTTAAAATAGGGAACAGATGTAGATTCCAAGAGCACACTCTCAGTATACTCAGTATGAGATCATCTAAAAGTTTCATCAAGACACCAACATAGGTCCCCACTAAGAGGAATATACTCAAATATTTTAGAAACCAATATATGTTTATCACAACAAAAATCTAACTACATATCCCAAAAATATAACTATATATTTGACTGCTTCCCTCCCAGTCAAGGACCGGCCAGGACTAGGACAAAACTAAGTAATCCATTCCAAGACAAAGACAGAAATTAACTCGGAAAACAGATATAATGGGAAAGAAGACACCGCATGACCTCCTGCCCACCAAGGGAGGTCAAAGAACCCACCCAGTCATTGCTTTTGAGGAAAACCTGATGTTACTATAGTGCAATAGCACAAAAATTATGAGGCTCCCCATTATCCTTTGTAAAAAAAAATTATAGCAGTTCAAGAATTTTTTTCTCCGGTTTGCATTTGGTTTTACTAAAAATAGATTTTGATGCATAACGATATCCTGAATGCAATGATAATTTTCTAAATGTCAAACAGTTAAATAAAAGAACCAATCACAGTAAAAAAGAATACATGTTGATAAGAAATAATATAGATGAGGTCGTGCAGTGGCATTGGGAACTTAATAATAATAATAATAATAATAATAATAATAATAATAATAATAATAATAATAATAATAATAATAATAATAATAATAATAATAATAATAATAATAATAATGCATATTTGTTATTGGAAAACAACAAAATTTTAAAAATTGTTATTTGAGAAAAAAGGCTACATGAAAATTAGATCACTTTAATGTTATTTTCATTGGGGGGGGGGGGGGGGGGGGGGGGGGGGGGAGTGAGCTTTTGAAAGGCACAATTTTTACTTAATGTGATCAAAAGGCTTTAAAAGGGGGATCCCAACAGCAAAATTTAACATGTAAGTCGAGACATGATGCCTGTGAGGTGCTGTTACAGTTTAGTTCAAAAGATGTATCACTTCTTCCTTTATACAAATACATCAAAATCAAATCTTATAAAATTTTAGTCAAACGATAATATCATAATTTCTGTCATTTCCTTGCTAGCGAGTTCAGACTAATTTTATTATGCATCTATGAGTCAAATTTCAGAGCCTTCAATAATAAGGGCCTAAGAGAGAAAAAAAACCCCAAAAAAACAAAATAAAACAAAAACCCACTATTTTTCCGGCTTAAAACATCTAAATCAATCATTAATAACTGACAATCATTACCCACTGTGCTGATCCGATACAAGGTATTAATCTCATGCACATAATAGAATTACCTGACAATGTAAGTTGAGAAAAATCCTTCTCCATGTATGTGGTTGGAGCATTGAAATACTCCGTAAATTCTGCTGTGGTGGGTGGTGGAGAGTCAAGAGTGAAGCTATAAGGACTATATGGACTGGGGAGACAGGTGGACTCTGGGCTTAAACTGGAAGCTGGAGTGCCAAATTCTGGATATCTAGAGGTCATGAATAAAATGATTCTCATTGTAAAAAACAAAATTGTACAGGACAAAAGCCTAGTAGGGTAAAATTCACAAAATATGCTACCCTAATTGAATCACGTGTGAATGGCTTCTTGTCACTAAAGTAATAAAAATGGTTTAAAGGGTATCTAATTGTCAACTTGTGTATAAAATGGAACCTTGGTTCCCTCCAGGCTTCTGGAAGCACGAACCATTGAGCTCATTTAGCATGATGAATTAATGCAAAATAGGAGAAATGTTTTCAGGAAATGACTATTCAAATATTTAAATTATTCATCATGGATAATTGTAAACTGTTCTAGTTCTTTTTTACTTTCTTTTTTCTCCCATTGGCTCTTTTCTTATTTTCTCTCCTGCTTCTTCATGCACCCTGTAAGATATGAGATCGACCCTCTGATTTAAAAAGTATTATAGAATCCAACTATGATTCATGGCAAACCATGTCAAGGCATATAAATCAGGAGAAACAGAACACAGACTTTATTTTGTTCCATTCCAGCAACAAATCATCTACTATTCTTGACTATCATACCTTGCTATGATGCAACCTACCTATACTCCTCAAAGGCTAGACTTTCAGTGACTGGTGTTGAGATGCCAGAGTCATCTCCGAATGATGATGGTCTTGGAGATCCCTGGGAAGTGAGAGAACTGTGTGACTCACTTCTCCCACGGCCGCTTGAAGCAGCATCATCGAGATCTTCGCCTTTAGATGGAGACAATTTTATTCTCTCTGGAATGGCTGCAATGATTTGGTTGGCAAGTGTAACCATTTGATGCTTGGATCCATCTGTAAAACAAAAGATAATCGCATGTTATTTAAATAAATACAATAATTACTTTATTTCAATACTTCAATATCAATTCTGTTAATTTGTACTGACGCCACCTAAAACATTCATATTTAACATAAAGGAGGCATGGATGGAACTATTATTTATCAAATAAGATCAGATATTTATTAATCTCAAAAATAAATTCAGCTGCCTTAATAGCTTCAGGTTGAGTGCAACAAGGCAACATTCCCAAAGGATGCAACTCTCATTATTGTTTATATGTGGGAACTCTCATTAACAAATGTACTTTTTTTTATTCTCTAACTCATATTCATTGTCTGACAAAGCTGACAAGGATGACAAGAATGTTTGCAAAAAACAGAAGTATTAAAAAAAAAAAAAAAAAGGAAATCCTCTTTTTCTAAGATGATTATTTAAGGACGTATATAAAATTAAAGGTGCACTTTGCAATATACAAAAATAATCAAAATATGGTGGTTAATAAAAAAAAATGTTTTACAACTTCCACTGAACATTAAAGTTCCACTGTCCTGGTCATATCTGGTATTCTCCTACAAAACTAATCAATTTCTACAATATTCCATTTTGTCTTATTCTTTCTCAAAATGATGAAATAGTCTATGTAACTGACCTTTTCCCTCATCGATTTCTTCATCTGATGAGATTCTCTCCACATCAATTAGTGGACTAGAACTTCTTGCCGGAGCAGTTTCATCTGTAGTGAGGGTTAAAAAAAAAGGAATGTGATAAATGTCCCTATGTATATGAATGCACTAACGGATGAACACATGCCCTTTTTTTTTTAGTAAATAATGATTACCGACTATTATTATAATAAGGTTAAAATACTATTTTTTTGTTTGTTTGTTGCTTTAGGTCTCTTCCAACACAATTGAGGTTATACGAGAGACCGCTGAAACAAAAAAACGAGCAATCTAACAAAAATAGTACAAATGTAAATCAAAATCATAACCTAAAGATATCATAAGCTAAATTTAAAAAAACCAAGAACAAACAGACAGAAGATTTACAGAAAAAAAAAATATCCCCTGTCAAAAATACAATCACAAACCAAAGAAGCAGGATAGGCTAGTAAAGAGAAGAAGAAACGACATCACTATCGGATCGTACACCCATGCGAACATCATAGGTATATGATTCAAGGGTGATGCTCCCATCCAACCACCCGCTTAAAATACTATGAAATCGTGTGGTCAATACTGGCTTTAAATAGTGTATATGAACACAAAATTGGTGAAGACATAAAACTTACCAGTATCCATTCTGGATGTGGATGGGTCAGGAGTGTAAACACATGCTGGCTCATCAATTTTGTCTTCCAGAAGAAGCCTGGGAGCAGGGGAGGCAATATATGCCATGTCAGGGCTGACAGGGAGCTGGGGCTCAGATGACGCCTCCCTGTTAGCAGTCAGGGAAGATCCTAAAGTCGGCAAAGTGGCTTGGTCAATGTCCTGTCCACAGGGTAAAAGATCTATGGAGTTACGCTTGTTGAGGGTTCCTTTCACTTGACCAATTGCCTAAGGTTAAAAAGGAATAAATGGATTAAATTAGATTAAAATACAACTATATCATGAGATTTTACATCAGACCTGCCAACCTTTGGAATATGGAATCAGGGACACCCAACTGTGATTGCACCTGAATGCTGTGGCCAACTGCATTGACTGTCTAAGCAAACAGAAGACATAGAACTAAAAATTTGTATTATTATATATGTTGCTTGGAAATTACAGGCAACCGAACAAAGAGGAGAAAAAAAAGAAGAAGAAGAAGAAGAAGAAGAAGAAGAAGAAGAAGAAGAAGAAGAAGAAGAAGAAGAAGAAGAAGAAGAAGAAGAAGAAGAAGAAGAAGAAGAAGAAGAAGAAGAAGAAGAAGAAGAAGAAAAAGAAGAAGAAGAAAAAGAAGAAGAAGAAGAAGAAGAAGAAGAAGAAGAAGAAGAAGAAGAAGATGAGAAGGAGGGAATAGAGAGCAGGAAAAGATAATGGAATCTTAAATACAAGTATTTATGTACAACAATATGGCAATAAATGTCTGTATACAATCACAGGGATAAATCTAGTTATGAGAGGGAGCAAGAAGATGCTCTCTTGTTGCCTTCTTGCATCTTCTCAAAACTTCTTCTCCAAGGGCCGTGTCCTGTGACCAGTAGGGATTCAAAGGTCTTTTGTGGACATGGAGAACCTTGGTTCAGTTAATTTCTTTCTTACAACACTGAAAATTCTCTCCAAATCTGCATTGCTATGAGGAAAACAAAGCACTGCTAACAATAATTATCTAATCTAGTGGGGTGTGCCAATGTGAGTAAAGAGCCTTTTCGAAGGACTCAACTTTCTGGCAACCACAGTTGGACTCAAATCAAGGACCCACTGGTCCAGAGGATGGTGTCATACCACAAGACTGCAAAGCTGCAAAGATATTGCAGATAAAGCATTACCAATTAATATTTACAAGAACAATCTGAGAAACTTGACAAAATTATAAGATTCTTTTTGACATGTTTAAAAAAAAAAAAAAAAAATTATTAAAAAATTGAGCTTTTATATTGCAGAATATCCACTAAAAGTGTTCAAAGTGCTTTAGAAAGGGTCCCTGACAAACAGCAACACATAACATAAAGAACAAGACATGACATGACGCCTGTTCGGCAACAATACAATTTTTTTCTGACAGAGAAATTGCTGTTAACGGCCAGGTACTTAATTTACATCTGAGTACCATGACAGAATGTGAGTGAAGAGTCTTTTCCAAGGACTCAACTATGCACCAAGCAAGGCTCGAACCCAGGACCTTCCGATCCAAAAGCGAGTGTCATACCACAAGACCACATAGCTGCAAACAAGACCACATAGCCGCATGAATGAATTCTCAGTCTCAGGACTCTTCAATTTAATGTTAACAACTGAGATACTTAGAAACAAATGCATTTTTATAAATATCATCTGTTGACAGAAAGACAAGAAAAAAAAGAGACGTGAATAATATCAAAAGGAAAGGTTCGATTACTACCATTAACATTACTATAAAAGATGAAAAAAAACAAAAGAAAAATGTCAGACCCAAAGAAACCTGGAGAAGATGGTTGGATAGAGAGCTTAAAGAGGCCGGTCTAACCTAGAATAACATCAGTGTCCATGCAGATATAGAAGCCCTTGGTAGATGCCTTATATGCCCCATGGCTCGATGAGGATTAAGTAAATAAGTAAAAAAAAAATTTTTTTTAATTGAGCTCTTATATAGCGCAATATCCACCAAACCCAGGACCTTCCGATCCGAAAGCGAGTGTCATACCACTAGACCACATAGCCTCACATAAGTAAAAGACAAAAGTTATTCTGAAACTGAACCAACCTGTTCACTGAATCTGCGAATCAACTTGGGTCCTGGAGGCATTGGTTTGGGAAAGGATGGAAGTGGAGCTCGGAAGGATGCTGCTGCCTCTGATTGCTTTTTCTCTTCAATTTTAATTCCCATAGATTTCTGAGTACCCATACCAACATTCGCAGATGATGATGGAGGATGTGAAGGAGGAGGGCTGGTAATATCCATTTTAAGATGATGTGGGTTCTCTTGGAATGACTCTTCTGCTGCTGCTGACACAATCTTATCATTGTCTTTCTCAGATCGGTCTAACTGTTCAATCTGTTGAAAAAAAAGAATTAAGTTACCATTTCTTAACCAAGTCACAATCATATCATAAATACCTTGTAAAGTTTCTATCTCTCTTTCTAGTACTTTTAAATCCATAATTCCTTTTTTTTTTTTTTAAATCACTCTTGGTCACATTTTTAATCCCTATCAGTGGAATTTTTCCTTGAGAAATAAGAACTACTCTAGGTCCCTAATAATGTTTGTTTGTTTGTTGCTTTAGGTCTCTTCCAACACAATTGAGGTTATATGAGAGACCGCTGAAACAAAAAAACAAGCAATCTAACAAAAATAGTACAAATGTAAATCAAAATCATAACCTAAAGATATCATAAGCTAAATTATAAATAACCAAGAACAAACAGGCAGAAGATTTACAGAAAAAAAAAAATATCCCCTGTCAAAAATACAATCACAAACCAAAGAAGCAGGATTGGCTAGTAAAGAGAAGAAGAAACGACATCACTATCGGATCGAACACCCATGTGAACATCATAGGTATACGATTCAAGGGTGATGCTCCCATCCAACCACCCGCCCTAAAAATGTGGTCAAACAGCAGCATGCAATAAGCTAGAACAAGTGACATCCACAGGGCCAATAACGCACTGGGTGTTTTGAACACAGTAGCTCCAAATTATAAAGTTTAAACCAAACTGCTGTCGCGCTGTCCCTCAGACACAGACACGCTCACGATTGCCACTGAGCATATCTCCTCCTCCCCCTGTATAGTTTGACTTAATGATCCCTTCAGCCTTTGTTGATATTCAAGAGTAACACAGTTTTTCTTTGTTTTTACTAATTTAAAATACTTTTTTTTTAAATATAAAAAATTGATAATTAGATAATTTCAGTACCAATAAAATAAAAATAAAATTATGGGATTATCAAAAGACTGTAAACCTATTCTTCTGAGTAACTAAAATAAAGATAGCTATACCGAGGGGACAGAATTAAATTTCAAGAGCAATCCAGTCTTGTGCCTGGTTTGAGATTACCAAAAGTCCTATAGACACAAAGCTTAGGATCAGCGCCACAGAGGGATGCAATCAAAATGACTACAAAATATAGCATGATATATCAAGATTGTACACTAATGATAACAATAATAATAATAATAATAATAATAATAATAATAATAATAATAATAATAATAATAATAATAATAATAATAATAATAATAATAATAATAATAATAATAATAATAGTAATAATAATAATAATAATAATAATAATAATAATAATAATATTAAATGTAATTTACCTGATTGGCTAGGTTGTAGTGTCCCTTCTGTCTGGCAAGAGATAGAGGCAGGAGCCCGTCCTTGTTGCACATCTTGAGAGGCAGGTCATTCCAACGGTACAGAGTTAGAGCGGCATCGATATTACCTGAACTGCACGCCCACATCTTTTCATGAAAAAGGAGAGAAAAAGAACAATAGACATTAGCAACCCACTACATCCTCGAAGTAAAACTAATAACTGTCATAATATGTTATCTCATCAATAATACCTACTGAATCTGTCCCCCTCTCTACCACAGTCATTCATATATACGCATTCCGTACAAAAAAAAATCTTGCTAGTTTAGGTGTGAAAATTAATAACCATTGTTATGTAAAATAAGATGATTTTAATATAATGCCAAAAAACTAAACCCAATTTCCCTATGCCAAATGGCTTTAAGAAATGACAAGTTTTTTAAATTTGACATTACAAAAGCCAATTTGGCAACCCTGATACCCGGCTTCATTGTTTCCAGTTTTTTTAGAATGGCATTGTAAATCTTAGGGTTTGAAAAAAATTCATTAAAAAAATTTAAATGGCCACAGTAAACTCAACCTAAATAGCAAAAATCTTGACGTCTTGCATCAGTCTGCTTTTCCCAGTAGATGACACGCACACAAACATACAGACAGTAAAAGCTTCTGCTTAAAAGAGTGAGATTGAGGGGAGTCTGAACTAATAGCCAAAAAAAATATTTTTAAAAATAAATTTAATAATAAATATTTGTTTAAAAAGAGTAAAAGAGTAATTCAGTACAGGTCTTAAACTTAAATGTTCATAATGACTTTTTGCTTCACAAAGAACATTCGTCATAATAAATCCACTACCCTTTAGAAACATATATGTGTGCTTTATGTGTTAAAGTAGGAGGTCCTAATAGCTCAGTTGGTAGAGCACTCGTTTCAAAAGCAAAGGGACTGAGATCGATCCCAGGTGCAGGCGAGATTTTTTCTGACCATCCTGTCCATCCAGCAGTAATTGGGTAGCTGGGCTGATAGATCTGGCAGAAAGCACGTTGCGATAGACTAGGGTCCAGACCTGCCAACCATTCACATTCCAAAATTGGAATCAGAACGTCAGAAAATAGGATTTGGAGACAAGAAATAGAAACTTGTCACCAACGGATAATTCCCTATCAAAATTCCCATCGACATTGCCACCAAACACATAAAGTCAGTATTCTGGCACAGCCGGCAAAACTATATATCAAATGTGTTAGGTAATGGAATGGGGAAAAGAAGGGGAGAAGGGGAGGAGTGCAATTCATTTTCCTAATTAGCTCCCTTTTGGCAATCATTAAAAAAAAAAAAATCACCTTTCTACCCCCCCCCATTTTTTTTCCATCTTACCATAATCATAATTTTTAAAATCACAGACCATGGCGGAAAGGAAGACTGAAAATAGGAATGATTCCGCCAAAAGCTGAAGGGTTGGCAGGTATGAGTGTCCTATCCATAGGGTAGCAAGTAATTGATATTGTCCGTTTCGCGCTATAGAAACCGGGATAAACTCCAGTTCCATGGGCCTATGACTCTGAAGGCCTACTTTTATGAGTTGAAGTATGGATGAATGTGTGTGAGAACTTGTGAGTGTGTAAGTCTTTATGTATGTGCCTTTATGCTTACTTAGTTGTGTGAGTGTGTGCTTCTTTCTGTGAAGTGAAAGTGTCTGTGTGTGATTTGTGTGTGCGTGCATGCTTTGTGTGTGTGTGTGTGTGTGTGTAGGGAGAGTGTGTGAGTTAGTGTATGCATGTTTATGCATCTGAAGGTCTCTTTGTTTGTCTTGGATGATTTCTTCTTGCTTCAAGCGTGTACGTGTGTGCCTGGTGTGTTTACAATCTTTTAACTCTTTAAGATTCAACCCAACAAAAACTGACAACGGCCAAATATTCATGGGCGGGGTAGTCAAGACTGGCCTCAGTAAGTAAAATCCAATCGTTGTGAAGGAAATGACAGGCCCTGTCACTGTCGCAGGATGTTTTCAGCTTTGATTTTTATAAATTTGCCGCCAGAAAAGAAAATATGTTTCAGAAATTACGATTTGGATCCTATTTTATTTGCGGATGAAAATAATTGACATTGCACTTTGTTTGGTAAAAATCGATAAAAAATTACGACTTTGGTGATGAAAAATGACTTTGAAGACAATTATTGTAAACTTTAAAAAATATTATGAATAATTTATAACTCCCTTATTTGTGGGTCGATTTTGTCATTCGAGGTATCAATTTTATTGTAATAAAGAGATAGGAACTTCAAAGTTATTTTTTATGATGCGAAATTATTACTTTGTAATTTTAGCACCAAGAAAAATAGTCCGTATATAAATTTGTTACACCTCTTTGATAAACCGCCACAGTCCATTCGTGTAGAATTGTGAATCAAGCGTTTCAAAGTCTTCGACCAATCATAGGCTATCTATCCAGCTGGCCGAAACAAAGACGCTTCTCCCCGTCCATGTATTACGCTATTGTGTTATGCAAGGAATATAACACCTTATTGAGTAGGCCTAAAAGCTAAAAACTAAAAGTAAAAAATATAATTCTGAGGAATTTGAAAGTCACATTGCTGAAATCAGCTTGAAAAAAGAAGTACATTGGTCTTTGTTTCATAAAAATCGGTTGAAAACCAACTGTTTTACGAATAAATTTTATTTTCAAAATTGCTTTTGTTTATTTTAGCTTTTTTTAGCAACTATTTATTTATCGGCCGATTTTCTTGATTTTTATATCATTCTTTATATCTCAAAGAGACGATATCAGTGATATACTTTGTTTCTTTCAAATGTAACTAGAACATAGTTTGGCTTTTTTACCTATCGACCATGCCTGGATAATTTATTCAACAACGTGGCGATGTGACGCAACTATTCCATGGCCGTCTTCCACTGCCTCAACGATGATTCAATTCATTGTTGACGGCTGTTGACACGTGAGCTGTCAGAACGACCAATCGTTGAAGGGTCAAGATTCTCAATAGCCAATCGTTCTTCGGTCAAAAAACTAAAGAACTCACGAGAACAAAAGTTTGAAATTTGGTGATGGACGGACCTATGAAATCGTTTCTGGGCAGAGTTTAGCCATGAGTGATCGTAGAAAACGAAAATGCGACTGCAGATATCAAAGAGTAGGCTTACATCATCAAAGGATGTCTACATGATTGACATAGCCATATAGGGAACTCATTATCTACCCCCCAAAAAGAATCTGAACACGAGAGGGTTAACAGAAAAAATGCTATGAAAACATTTTTAACTCCATCATTCATACTATCAGTTATTAAGATTAAGCAGATAAAAAATGTAATGACTACATATTTTTGTAAATTAAGCCTCACCAGTGGAGTGCAAGAATGGCTGTCAACACTGAGAGCATCCACTTCGTATTCCAGGGCCACTGAGCTGTTTTCCATTCTGGAACATAGAGCCATAAATAAATAGATAAACTTTTTCAAGAAAAATCATTATCTAGATTGTTGAGATGATGCAAATGAAATGAGCCTTAATTTGACAATCTCGTTTTTCTTCATTGAGCTCAAACAAAACATTTTTTAAATCCATCCAATGTGTTGTGGGAAAAAATGTATGGCTATATGAATAAAATCATATACAAACCTCCACTTGATGAGGCAGGATATGAATTTGGCTAATCCTAAACCAGCTGCAAGGTGAAGCAGTGTCAAATTATGTTGGCCTGCCTTGGGGTATTGGTCAATGTTAGCCCAGGGCTGACTCAACAATTTCTCAACACGTTTAACTAAACTTTGCTCCACTGCCTCATCATCATCATCATTTCGTACATCCTGGGAAATAAAAAAAGATTAAATAATTATTATTACATTTTTTATTTTTTATTTCTTTATTTTATTATTATTTTTAAAAATTATTATTACATTTATTCAATAGGAAATAATATAATCTTTATTTTTCTTTACATCAAAAAGGGTTGAAAAAACAATAAAACACTCGAGTGCATAATGATTAATCAAATGGTGAGAGGCTATGCTTAATCAAAATCAACAAAACAAAACAAAACAAAATGGAATATTTCTATTCATTCTTATAGAAAGCTAATAGACGTTAACAACCGATTCTGTATGTATTGACTTAATAATTTATCAAATTTATACCTGGCTTGATATATTCGAAGAGGTCAAGCGACGTTGAAGATGATCAAGTCTCTCCATTAAAAGCATTTTCAGTTTGATCTCTGGCGGAAGCAATCAATATCTTGTTTAACACAAAATTATTAATTTATGTATAGAAATGAACAATTTGGTTGGACATTTTTGTATTATGATGTGAATAACACAGGTGTTAAAATAATTTTTCTCCAATGCATCTCTATTGAATCAATTTAACAGGCAAAACTGAATAGGTCTTTTAGAATGTATTTAACAATTATTGTATTGATGGTTTACAATTGCACACAAAGATACAAAAGTTCTCAAATAACATGGCAAAATTTACCATTTGAAAATAATTTGACTATATTTTCATTTATTTTAATAGATAAATAATTTTTTCAATACTTACTTTCAAAGTCGAACCATTCGGGGTGGACTGCTTGGAGTTTTTGTTTTTCATTATCACAAAATTCAAAAATTTCACAGTTTGAAACAATTACACCATCTCTTGCCACTTGCAAGGTTGAGTAACCTGTATTGTGAACTGTAGATGAAACGACATTATTTTGAAAAAAAGATTATTGACATATATGTTTGCTTTGTTTTTTTACTGGGTTTTCACAGCAAATGGTCATTTTGAGTCATTTCAAGAGAACGATGGCATAACCAAAATATATTGATCTAGATTTACTATGGTTAAAGTAAGGCTTTGGGTAGAGTTCAAATAACAAATAAAAGTAGGCACTAAGAACAATCTATCAGTGTGTCTAACTGACGATGGCTTATAAGTCCAATCAAGACAAAGGCAAAGGATTACCACCAAGAAGAAAACACTCAAATGCTTAAAAATGATGATACGAATAATGGAAAACAAGGAAATAGCAAATAATTTCAAAAGATATAAAATTTCCTTCATTGCTCATATTTAATTACTCTTATAAGTCCTTGAATATATCAACAAACTCAATGAATTAAAGAATGGTGAGATAACTAACTAGTTCTCAAAAAGAACATTTTATGGCAAATATTCTTTTTATCCCATAAAATTTTTTAAATATATTTGGAAATGAAATATAGGATAAAATTAAAAGCATACATGGTGTATAACATCGAAGTAATCCTGGTTGAATTAACACAGCGAGGATATGATCTCCATCAAAGACACAAGTATACTGTGCATCTTTTTTATTCCAGGGGCCTGCAACTAACACCTTAGTGTTGGTCTGTGGAAATAGTTTTAGGTAATTATTTTTCATTTAAAACTTCTGTAAAACTTTTAAAACGATTGGTAGAGAAAATACATTATATACTGTCTAAGCTGGTAATTGGAATGCTACTTTTTTGGAATGATCTTTCTTTGGCAGCATTTTTTTCTTTATGATTTCAACCTGTTGATCGGAATGATTTCAGAGAGAGTTTCATCAACTTTAAAACATTTTTTTTCAATTAACCATTTAAAATATCTTTTGTAGAGCATTAATTATGGTATTATTGCAGGTTATACTCAACAACGTCATTGAGTCATTTACAATGCTTTCCCTTTTGTCTTATTTGCTAGAATCCATAAATTGAGCTTCTTGGGGAGCAAGGAATAATTGATAAGGCATTCTTAATGATGCAAATGCTTGTTTGCAATCTGCATTTGTTAAAAATATATTATATGTTGTCAATTATTATGGAATAGGTTTCATGTGTCTATATTGGACAAAGGCATATGAGTAAAATGACAATTTGGTATAAACTATGTGTGGTCACTAGATGGTCAGTAAGTGTCTTTAAATCTGTTGTCATGGCAACACAAATGAAATGTTCACAATTATCTTTTTTTTTTTTTTTGCAAAGCAGTATCTTGTCAAAGCAACCCAAGAGAAGCTCTTTATTACAACTTCAACATTACTCTAGTTGCTGCAACAGTTACTATATGTGAATAGTCCCAATTGTTTTGTTTTTGTTTTTAAGGGTTTTACGGAGCTTGCAACACATTTCATTTAGGTTATATCAGCGCCAGTAAAAAGGAAGAAAATGGATTGTAAAAAGTTCTAGAATTACAATTTAAGCACCCAAGAAAAGGTAAGACAAAGGGGAACTGGGAACAAATAGGGATCAGATGTAGATTCCACGAGTATACCACCAATGTACTTAGTTTGAGATCACCTATAAGTCTCATCCGGACACAAGCACAAAATCCAACAGAGAGGAATACACTCAAATGCTTACATTATACACTAAAAATAGCACATATAATAATACATAACAGAGAGATGATTTACAAGGAGGAAAATATCATCTCCCAAAACAATAACTATGCATTTGACTGTTTCCCTCCCAGCCAAGACTCCAATCAGGGCCAGGACAAAACCAAGTAGCCTCATTCCAAGACAAAGACAGAAAGCATGTTGGAAAACAGATATAAGGGGATAGAAGACACAGTATGGACCTCCCTGCCCGCTATGGGAGGTCAGGATCCCCACCCAGTAGTCCCAATTGGTTATTCAATGTAAGAAGCCATTCATAGAATCGGTTAATTGGAATGATGCTTAATTGTAACAGCACTGTTCATCAAGCAGTTTTGACTGTATTAAAAAAATATGATGATTCACGTATAAAAAAGGTTGATAAAAAAAATAATATATGTGATGAAACTTATTGAGAACAATTCTTAGTCACCAGATACTTCAAATTCCTTTATGCATTTGTTTGCAGACAAATATCAAAAGTGGTGGTATGAAAATTGTCCGAGAAAGAACAATGTGAGTCTAATGAAGAGAATTTTTTTTAGAACCTGTACAGGATAAAGATACTTGGTATTACTGAGCAAAATCTATTGAAATTGTTGAGTTAAATAGAATTTTTGTTTGTCTGTAAGAATTTAATGGCATTCTCCAACACGTAAAAGATGATAAACATGTTTTTATCCTTTTACCAAAAAAAACCCCAAAAAACAATGGACTCTAAAGTAAATAAGTAGAGCTGCCCATAAACTATTGTAAAAACTAGCGTTTTCCTGTACTTACCTTAGAATATGCCCAGTTTGGAGCAAAATCTATTATCACAGAACCAATTTCTGAGTCTTCTGTCAAAGAGTCACGGATATCACATTGGTAATTATTTGTGGGGGGAGAGGAAGGCAAGGGAGAGACTGTACAAGGGAGTGGGGTTGAAGCGGTGGTGACTGGTATAGGGGAAGTATTTTGGGAAAATGTTCGTGGTGGAGCCCCTGGGTGGTTGGGAGAGGTTGGTGACATTTGGAGCGGATTTTCATAAACCTCATGACAGGAAAGAAAATGTGATGATTGCTGTTGCTGATATGACTGGTGTTGGTGGCTATTGTAAAGATGAAGATGATCTCCGACAATAGGCGACACATCTGTGGGAAAATACAGTGCTTTTAATTTTTTCAAAAATTATTTCTTTCTTTCCTATTTTTCATCACTGTCAAAATACAACAAATTTCATCTGCTAAAATAAATTCTCTCTAATTTCGATTTAATTCAGTAGAATACTGATGGTGGCTTCTGTCTCATGAAGAATCAAGAAAAGGCTAGTGCTCTAAAATGATGAAGGGATGTTTGGCGCACTATAAATCTATACCATTATTATTATTATTTATCTTAGCTTTAGTTGAAGACTGAATTATCAATTATCTTACAGTCTGGTAAAATTTAGGGATATCACTGCCAAGGCTCTATGGTTAAAATCATCACAGAAAAGTGATAACATACCATTTTTATCAAGCAACACATCTACAGGCCTGTCAGAAGAGGCAGACTTTCCAATATTTAGGGTATGACTGTCTACTGTGCTGGGGTTAGCTGTAGGGAGGCCATTGCTATCCCACAGATAATGAGATGTGGTGGAGCTGTGCTGGGAGCTAATCACAGGGGCAAGAGGGGACACAGTTAAATCCTGCAAGTCATGCAAGTCCAGGTATTCATAAAGATTGAGGTCAGAAGTGGGCAAAGAGAAGCTGCCATCTAAAGTATCACAGGAATCAGGATTGGTTATCTGAAACAAATAAAAAAATACCAATGTTAGAATTAGAACCATGATCGATATTTCAGGACAAAATAGTATTCTTTGTTAAAAGTGGTACAATTTTTTATATTTAGAAAAAGTTTAAAAAGTAATCCTTCAGAGCTTAAAGGCCCCTATAGCTGAAATTCATTCTGGTGTCTGTAGTTTTAAATGGATGGTAGTAATCGCTAGCTATCCTTCAATTAGGATGATAGTATATTGCAAAGAGCTTTCCTAAAAAAATTAAGAGACCCAGCTACAAAACCATTGCTCACTGGACAGGGGTTTAGATAAAAAAAAATCGGCTGCACTCTGGATTTGCACCTGTCCTTTTGCTTTTTGCTTGTGAGGCAAGTGCTGGTCAATCCGATACCCCACAAAAAAAAAAAAAGTTAAAGAATATCAAATTGTAGGAAACTGATTTTTTGCAATGCTATGACTCATCCACTGAGCAAATCATTAACAAATTTTGCATGGTATTTACAAATTACATGAAATTGGCTCAATATATTATGAATTCAATTAAACATCACATTAATTTCATATTTTAAAAAAAAATTGTTCTGTCAAATTTCATAAAATTTAAATTTTTGCCAGGGGGATCCATATCATAATACTGCTATTGATAAGAAATTCCTCTATAATTGAAATTGGCAACCTCTATTAACTCATGGATCTCAAATGGAATATGGAAGAGTGTGTAATTCTGAAGATTGATTCCGATCTCCCATTGATCAAACAGGTGACTATTCTTGTATATTATAATTATATGAATGGAAGAGAGCATACTTACCATATCCTTATCATTATAAAAAAAAGGAGGTACACTATTTATCATGGAGTCTTGAGATGCTTGTTGACCTTCGAGAGCTACATCCTGCATCCCAACAGTGTTTGAAGAACTCATATCCATTTTGTTGAAGTCTTTGGTTTCTGGCACAGAGGAAGTGCTAGCAGTTGTTTCCATATTAAATAATATTGGTTTTCTGAGATCTTTGATCGGGTCATGGACTGATGTTGTCATTGATAAAGATGACAAGCTGCTTGGGGAAGTTCTTGTTAAATTATCACTATTTCTTACTGATGAGGAGGGCATGACATTCTCAAGAGAACCCCTGGAAGATGATTTTTGAAAAGTATGTTCTTTCTGTGGTGTTGGTGTGTTGAATCCTGTTGTGGACTGTTGCTGATTAACATTCACAGGACAAGATAATGACGGCAAAACATTCGCATTGGACATTGTAGATAAAGAAAAAATATGAGGGTTTTGTGGACTCAATCCATGAAACCCAACTGATGATGGGACTGAGGCCACTGGTGGATTCAGTGAAAGGTTGCTTAAATAAGCTGGATTGTTCACTTCATTTTTAAAATTTTCTTGCCCGCTGGATGATGGTAAAGAAGACGAGGCAGACATGATGTAAGGAGCTCCAGGCGCCGCAGCTGATGAGATCGGATTTGTGATGTTGTGGTTATTCTGATTATCTGAGATTCTATTTAACAAAAGCTGTCCTGACTGATTTTGGCTAGCAATGAGCACTACACCATTTGAGTTGGAAATATCTAAAGATTGTGCAGGGTTCCCAGTTGGCATTGCCTGAAAAGAAATGAGTATAAATCAAATCTAATGAGAGGAAAGGGGAAATTTATTTGATCTAGTAAATCAACATAGCAATGCGAACCTATGTACTTTTTGTAATTGATTGCACCTTTAACACTGAAAATATTTCCATACAAATAACAATGTTTCGATATGAATCAAAGTAAAATAATGTACAAAAAAAAATATCTTAAAATAGCATAAATTACGAAAAACAATAGTTAAAAAAGAAGGTAAATATCAATGAAAGAAAGTATAAATAACTTTTTAAAAAAAAACAAAAAAAATAGACAGGAAAAAAAAATTAAATAACAAAAGAATATGTAAGTAATTGTTTACAAAACAAATAAATTTAAATAAATTACATTTGTGTAGTGCTTTACCTTAAAACCTCAAAAAAACGTTTGGTTTACAGTGACAAATTAAGGAGATGCAGTGGTGTGTGATAAAAATATGAAAAGGTGTGTATGTAACAATGTTAGACAAAGCAGTAAGAAAAATACAAGAGGAAACTACCCAAAGAAATCAGCCTGCCTCAACTGGGGATCTAACCTCAGACCTCCTGACTACTTATTTGATATGCTACAATTACAGAACAGAGGTTACCCTCTAGTTGAGATGATTTAATGCGTACATGTTCCACTGGGAATCCTTGCCAGTATCATAATCAACAAACATTGAACATAAGAGGATGAGGACGATGACAATAGGGTATGTTCCATCTTCATTTTGAAAAAAAAAATCATAGTGAATAATTAGGGAGCACTGGTGTATGATAGAAATGTGAAAAGGTGTGTATGAAACAGGAGCATACACAGCAAGAAGACAAATTATTCGGGATGGTTTTTTTCTTGCATTTCTCTTTTCTGACAGGCTTTTCAATCTTTCCTTACCATTGAACGTGAATCTGGTGTGACCAAAGTTGCTCCTTGCAAACTGAGAACAAAACCGGGATTGTTGTCAGTGGAATTGGTGGCTGCTTTCAAATGTAAGGTGATAAAAGGAGTTTGCTGATTTTGTTGGGGTTGCTGGGATTGTATAGAGTTTGAAAGTAGCTGAAAACAGATTAAAATCATAAAAGAATCAATATATGATAATAACAATACAGATGATCTCAGTAGTGATAACTCGTCGTAATATATACAAATAAACTTCCATTTTTAGTCAGTTTATATCAGAAGTCAGAGGTCATTTCAATCCCTTAGAAAAGGAAGATGGTACACCACAGAAAGGGGCAATAAGGTAAGTTAAAAGTTAAGCAACTACAACACTCAAATATGCACCTTTATGGGTATCAGATCAAATTTCACTTCAGGAGAAGAACAAAGGGCCACAAACAAAGGGGCAAGAAATAAGGGCAAAGGCTACTAGTAGCCCCAGCCAACATCTGCCCTTCACTAAATGGCCAAGTAAAAGGTATGTGATCGAAATGTATTGTATATTTAATAGGTGTACAAAATGAATGAGGAGGAAAAGAAAATGATCCTCACAAATTTTAAAATCACAGAACTGGAGATAAAATCATAGACTCATGGTTTTGCTGACAGATCTATCAAATCGGCCACCAATAGTAATTTGAGAAGACAACTAAATTAACATGACATTCAAAGATTTCAAAGATCATTAAATCAATAGATAGTTTCTTTAAAGTATCTGAAAGTTGTTTGTAGTGCTTATCTTTTTATTCTTTGATGGGATACACAAATTTTAAAAAGGATGTTAACGAGTGACTGCAAATAACAGTCCATACTTGTGAAGCAATGTCATGTACTCTCATGATTTAAAATTTTTCACATGCTTGTTACAGAATTTATTCATCTATTTTTAGATTTTCACTTTGACAAATCATAAACTAGCATTCAGTTATTTTGATGAATACCAGCTTTGCATTTTGAAGACACAAATTATCAATGTTAGTTTATTATCATTTTAAAAAAATTGTTTTGCTTTGTTTTTTTTAATCACCAAATTTACCTATTTGTACCTGCATATTTAACGGGTAGCATCATGTGAAAGAATTGATTACTACAACTGACACATAATCTTACCTGGGGTTCTGAGGGAAGTTGATTCGAGTTTTGAGCTAAATTTTGGAGATGAGGGGAATGATGTTGTTGAGCAACCTGGTGTAACTGACTAAAATTCTGCTGCTGTTGATGACTTGAATGTTGATGAGTGCAAGTTTGAGCAACTTTTGGGTAAATTTCAGAGGGATGAGCTGACTGTTGCATCATTTGTCCCTGAAAAAAAAGGGAATGAACAGGAGTGTGGTAAGCATGTAAATACTTAAAATATCACCTTCAAACAATAATGGCATAATACAAGATACAGACCAAATAGTTAACTTTCAGTTGAAGTAATTATCGTTTCATTAGAAAAGTTTGCTTTAAGAAAACAGATCTATCAAAATGAAGTTTTGCCAACGAAATCCTGAACGTTTCAGAAGCAGGATTCGGGTCACTTCTAAGCTGACATTAGATCTTGCCATTTAAACAAAGAGAGCAATGCCAGAGTCACATTGTTGTTACCTAGGGCAAATGTGAGATGTTTATAGATGATGAACAAGTCATCTGTTAGATTGGCTAAGTATTAATGCCAAGGTGTCAGTTCATTGGTTTGGATTGCACTGAGAGTTGTACTAAAAAAACCCCAAACAAACATTGATTATAATTACATCTTGCCATGATGAAAACACCTTAATAGGGTTGGGGATAAAATGTACTAACTGAAAAGTTTACTCTACTTTGTAATTACAGTGTAGTAATCGTATTATGTGAAGTTCAGATTTTTAAAAATCATTAAGACTGTTTCCAAATTTCTGCATGCCATTTATTCTCAAGCTTTCTGATACATTACTCATTCTGTCAGTTTTTCAAAATAATATACACATTATAGAGAAAAACTAATACCTGAGACTGAACAGTAACATCCATAGACGCAAGAGATGCATTCACATCGGCTTCCATCAAGGAATTGAGGGATGAATTAAAATGGCTGGTCTGACAACTGGATGAGACAAGAAATTGATTATTCTTTTTGATCATTGTGTCTGATAATCCTTCCTTTGAAACATTTACGTTGTGGTTGACAAAGCTGTCAGTCATCTCTGTATCTGATTCTAAAGTGCTTATAGATGTTGTGGGAACAATTTCACTATTTGTTGAGGTGTTATGTATTACCATTTTTTGTCTATTTATAGACGGAGGTTGTTGTTGAATATTATGCTGTTGGTTTTGAATATTATGGTGATGTATGAGATTATTAGAATTATTTGAGAAAACAGTGATGTTAGAATAAGTGGCTTGCTGGGTAGATGAGCTATTTTTACCATCTCCTTTGACAGTGCAAATCGTTGTTGCTTTTTGGGCAGGTTTGGATGCTAAAGCTGATGAATGGGTAGTGATTTGAAGTGTATTTAATCCTTTGTGTGGCAATGGGTGAGATGAAGCATTCTTCACTTGAAGTGGCTGTTGGATTTGGGAATCTTTGGTCTTTCTCTGAAAATGATCAGCTTGAGGGATTAACCTCTCCTGCTCATGTTTCTGAGATTGTTGTGAAGGTTCTGGTTGTTTGCAGGTATGAGAATTTGATGAGGATGGTGTCTGTCTTGGGGCAATTAAACGGTTAAGGGTGGCTGTATGAGTTGAATTCAGAATCTGAGTGCCAAGTCCATGAGACAAAGAAAACACTTGATTGCCTTTTTCATCTTTGGATGGCATCAATACAGGAAGCAACTCTTCAAGGATTCTTTCAATCTGTTATAAAAGCACAGATTTAAATACAATATAATAATCTCCAGGATAAATTTATGAGAAAAAAAAAAGTTAATTGAGATTTAAGGTTTTTCCTGTCTTAAAAAAATTCTATTGACGTATTCAATCACCGCTATAAACATTTTGATGTAATTTTATTAAAAGAGTCCTTACAAATATATCTTCAACATGATATAGTAAGAAAATCTCATCTTTTCCATTCATTTAACACCATAAAAAATAAATAATAAATAAACAAATAAAATACCAGAAGTAATAAACTGATTATTTTAAGATGAAACTTACAGACGTAACTGTCAGATTTCAGAGTTTTAGGTTTTTGTTTATTTGATGTTTATCACATATATATCTTAACAAAACTTTGAAAGTCATTATATTCAATGTGTATTTTATTTTACTATAAATGCATAACATGGGAAATGACAAATCATTGATCGTGTCAACAAAATTAAAATGACACAAAATACAAAGGCGAGAAGGGTGCTGATAATAAAATTAATCTGACAAAATTCATGTTTAAGTACAAGGGATCATCAAAACTGAAGTTTTGTTAACAAAAGAGGGGCAGGACATGTGGGAGAACTCAGTAAGAGTAGTTGGTTAAAAAGATGAATAGAGTGGAAACTGACAGATACAAGATAGTTTCGTTTGTTTTTAAGGGTTTTATGGCGCTGGCAACACATTTAGGTTATATCAGCGCCAGTAAAAAGGAAGAAAATGGGTAAGTAAAAAGTTCTAGAATTACAATTAAAGCACCCAAGAAAAAGTAAGACATAGGGGAACTTGGAACAAATAGGGATCAGATGTAGATTCCAAGATCATACCACCAATGTACTTTGTTTGAGATCACCTATAAGTCTCATCCGGACACAAGCACAAAATCCAACAAAGAGGAATACACTCAAATGCTTACATTATACATTCAAAATAACAAATATAATAATACATAAGAGAGATGATTTACAAGGAAAAAAATATCTCCCAAAACACTAACTATGCATTTGACTGTTTCCCTCCCAGTTAGGACTCCGGCCAGGGCCAGGACAAAACCAAGTAATCTGATTCCAAGACAAAGACAGAAAGCATGTTGGAAAACAGATACAAGATAACAAAGCTGCCAAAATGAAAAGGCATCTGTCAACAATGGGCCAGCTGTAGCTACTAACAGATTCATTAATGGAAGTTTTCAACAGTGCTTCATCATTAAATGTATATATCTGATCCAGGCATCCTGATGCCTTATACAGTCGACTCCGTTTAATTGCACATTGGTTAATCGCAAACTCTGATTTTACGCTACACATTCCTGAAAAACTGAATTTTTTCTATATAATCGCTCCGCTTAATCGCACACCTTATCTGCTTAATTGCTACACAATCATTCCATCTTGATTGGAAAAAAATATCTAAACGTTATAAGAGTAACAATAAGATGTGTGCACATGTTGTAGCGAGACTGCATGTGAGCATGTATGCGGGTGAAGTTTTAACTGCCAGATAATAGCACCCCTGACAAACACTGAAAAATTTTACATAGTGGACAAACTATGACGCTTCATCCAAGACGAATGATTGACAGATGACTAACGAACATTGGCGAGATTGGATGCAAGGCTTTATAAACAGCTTGCACAGAATAGAAAGCAATCAGCGCTTCACGATTAGTATTCTTACAAACAATAATGTCACATTTTTTTGTCGAAAGATAAAAAGAAAAGAGAGAAAAAAAAAAAAAACGAAATAGAAAAAAAAAACAACTGAAAAGCAAACAAAAAAAAAAAACCATCTAATGAGGCCATGTCTTGAACAAGACGGTTCCAAGCCCATAGAAAACTAAGAGGGGAATGTCCTATATGAATGAATACCAGTGCTTAGATGCTATTTTTAGCTTCTCCGCTTAATCGACACACTAGCCAGAAATGTGCGATTAAGAAGAGTCAACTGTATACACTTTATTCTTTAGATGAAAAGGTAACGCCATATTTTCAATTACTTTGTATTTTCTTTTTGTTTTGTTTTCAATATTTTTTCTTTTCCTTTGAATGGTCATAACAGGATTGAAAGAAGTAAAAAGGTAGAAAAGTTTGACCCCAGCACCAAAAACTCTGTTGATAGCATACCATTCTAATAATGTAATATGTACACACTGCAAAAAAAACTGTCCCATAGTAAGGTAATGGTAATATTTACTTTGATCCTAGTAAATTCGAATATTGTATAAGCCACTGCTTGAATGAAACCAGAAATTTCAATCAAGTAATGCATATTGTTTGCTAATTAGACTTGTTAAGACATGAAAAAAAAAAAAATGAGAAAAAAGCATGTATGACAAAAACTTACTTTCTTCTCTTCACCTGTGTTCTCATCTTCATCTGCAGTCTGACCAACCTGTGACACTGAAATTTAAATGCGTTCAAAAATATAAGAGGGTTTTGTTAACTCCGTGGTAAAGCACTTGACTCATCATACATTATTTAATTTCTAAAATGAAATAAATGAATAAGTTAGGTTGAGAAACTCCAAGACAAACTCATGAAATGCTGAGAAATTGTTTTCATGAAAAATCCCTTCAAGAAATACACAAAACAGATAGATCAGTTTTAGACTGAACTTTTTTGTGGCGATATCTCAAAATAGGTGTACAAAAATTAGACCTTAGGTAAACTTACATGAACTTTAAAATATTTATGCTTGGGTTAACTGATGTATATTCAGTGTTACATATTCCTTTTATTGAATGGGCTGGGTGATTTAATATTTACTGACTTTAAAGAGATTATTTTAGGAATTTAAGGATGACCTTAAGTCTGTCTTAGAATTGAGAAACAAACAAATGTTCTCTGCTGCCATCACGCATCATAGGTACTACAAAACAAAAATCCAATAAGGATGATTGGGCAGCAGCAAAACAGTTCATAAATGCAGATTCCAATTTGAGAAAATGTACCACTTAAAATAATATCGTTGATTCATTAAACATGTTTCAAAGAAGCCCAATGCAACAAATGAGGAACATTTATACATATGGATGCTCTTCTATCTGTAAACACAAACACTGTTTGGGTCCCTTGACTATGTCCCTCCTACAAAATCCACAGCCGTACTTTGCAAAAGAATGTGCCAGAGTTTTTGAAAACTTTGAATTATAAGTACACCAAATAATTTTTGCCAGTGATAAGAATTCTACAAAGACATCCATTTCCAATTTCTCCAAAGCCATTCATTCCATAACTGCCCTTCTGAACAGAAACATAAGAAGCTCCTCCAGTTACATCAAGGCCAAATGTTATACAACGTCAATAAGACCAGTCATTGAATATGCAAGCCCTGCCTGGGACCCTATCACGAAAAGAAATAAAGATAAATTTGAGATGGTACAAAGGAGAGCAGCGCGTTTTGCATTAGGCAATTTCAAAACCACTGACAGCGTGACACAGATGGCTCGACCATTACAGTGGACAACTTTGGAACAACTTTGGAACAGCGACGGAATCAATCCAAACTAAAAATGCTCTATTGCGTTTTCCACAACCTTGTAGCTATACCACCAAACAACCTTAGGCCAGCAACAATGAGATCAAGACCAAGGGGGACGCGATCTAAGATTCAAAGTGCTGCGCTCCTGAATACAAAGCCATGAACAATTGTTCTCCCCCTCTTCTATTAGCTTGTTGAATAACCTACCACCTATCGTTGTAAATTCAATCGCCACAGAACAGTTTAGAGAAAGGCTAATTCACTACGATAGCACTCAAATACATCCTGAAGTTTAAAACATCAAGACACCTGCCTACATTTGTGACAATACACCAGAGGTGGTTTGCAAATGAAGAGAGGAAAGAGAGAGTGCCAAAATATTGTATATATCAAAGATAACATAACATGATTTAAATAATAGGATAATGTCAAATAATCTATCAAGGAGTACGGGCGAATGGAGTAACTAAGATATTTGGGGATGAGTTCATTAATCCAACAAGTCCAGAACTTGGAAATTTCAAATGGGAACTGATTGTTTTGGATTATTAGCATTGGATCACATTCATATTTGACTTTAAGGAGGAATCTAACTTACACATTGGTCGAAGTTGATCAACAAGTTCCTCCTTTGTCCATTCTTTCTGCTTTAATTCAGAAAAGACAGTCAAAATGGAGGGTTTAGCAGCTTCGGGGTAAGGTACGTTCAGATAATGAAGAAGAACAATGTTAGGATTCTGAGGATGACATAGAATGGAGAAACATGATAAATTTAGGAGAAGTGAGTTTTTACTATTTTTAAAAAATATAAAACTAACCATCCATAACATTAATTGTATTAATGTATCATTATTTAATGTTTCTTAAATTTTTTTCATGAGGTGTATAAAAAGATCAAACATAAATAAAACTACAAATTAAGCTTGAGCCAGCCGATGTGTTGCATAATCCTTTTATTTAGTAAGCTATGAGATTTAAGAGTTGCTGCGTCTGTTTAATGAATTTATGGATAACCTTAAGAATACAGCAACAAATAGATTTTCACAACAGGCGCCTAGGAAAGATTAAAATAGATTGAGACAAAACATGTGTAGTTGAGGAATTGTTAAATAATATTACTTTATTTTCTTTCTTTTTTTTTTTTTTTCTGGAGGGGGGTAAGAATATACTATATGCCACAGAAAAGGGTTGTCTTATTCTTATAAGGAGGGGTATAAATTTTGTGTATGTTTATTCTTTGGTATTTTTGTTTTAATATCAGTTTATCAGTATTTTCTTTGTTTAAATTAGACGCCTTGGATAGCCAGATAATGATGATGATGATGATGATGATGATGATGATAATGATAATAATAATAATAATAATAATAATAATAATAATAATAATAATAATAATAATAATAATAATAATAATAATAATAATAATGATGTTAATGCAATCGAAGCATTCATACAAGTTTTAAAAAAAACAAAAAAGTGGGACCACCCATAGCGAACATTTAAATGATACATACTCTAATTATGAAAGCAAATCAGTATTACCTGCAAGAGCCAATAGCATCGTCTATGAAAAGTAGGTAAGATTGCCGAATGCACATAAGATCCATATATACACTGTTAAAGATTTTTTTTAAAAGAAGAAAAGAAAATCATAGTATTTAGTATTAGTACTTTATGAATTGGGGACTTCAATTGAGAAGAGTTGTAATTTAAGAGTGCATGATAAGAACAAAAATTTTCCGCCTGCTTATGTTCTTCATTCTTCTCTCTTTCCTCTTCCTCCTCTTTCTCTTTCTATCTTTTTTTTTTTTTGGAATGATAAGAATAACAAATTTTCCCCTGTTTATCTTCTTCATTTTTATGTCTTTCGTTCCTCTTACTCTTTTTTTCTCTCCCTTTTTGGAACAGATTTAACCCAGATCTGTAAAAATTAACGTGAAGAGATAGGCAAATGAATTAGTGCATAGTCAAATTATTAAAAATTAAAAACACATTCAAACATCTTGAATTTGAAAAAAAAAAAAAGATACAAATAGGTCTTCAGTAGGTTAGATCAAAATAAAAAAACCAAAAAAAAAAAAAAACCATAAAAAACTGAGAAAAAAAAACAAAACCAGATGTACTCACTTCAAGTCCTTGGACTTTGAGTTTCATGTGATCCTCTCTAATCGTGCTGCCATTTCTCCTCTTCTTCCAACAATATCCGTCCCTTCTATAAAATACCACTTTGCGATTGTACAGCAACATTGAACCACTGGCAGGTCTAGATTAAAAATAGATAAATATGTATAAATACACATAAGGTATTTGCTTAACTCTTTCCAATAAAAGATTGGAATGACGGAAAAACAAATAGTTCCTACAAATATGAAAATCGTCTTAGTTTTTTTCAATATCTAAAAAACAAACACTTAACATAAGGTAGAGCTGTAAGTTGTGGTAATGAGTTATGAGGATGAAGGAAGATTGAAAATTATTATTAAATCAAGACAGTGTTGAGTTTGCCTGTAAGGGTGAAACAGGAAGTGAACAAACCCTTGTTTATTTTTGGATAACGGAAAAAAACATCGTTGAAGGATTTATTCACATAATTATAATATCAAGGATAATAATAATAAAATCAAGATAGAGGATGAGTTTACACTCAACATCCCCCCATAAACTCATCCCGCATGACTTTAAAAAAAGGTTTACATCGTATAGAACCATCATGTTACAAGTTACAATATAAAACATGAAGTAATGGTAGGATATGAATTAAGTCATGAAAGATGTTGAAATAGCATCAGCATCATTTTGATAATGATTTATTTAGATTTAGATGAGATGCTATTAGATTGGTAGCATTAACTTGTTCAGTATTCAAAATCTTAGAAGAAAAGTGATTAATGGAAAGCAACTGTGTAAATTCCCTTTAGGTAGAAATTTTATAAGTCTTATCTCCCTTGGTTATTGAGTTATGCTCTTTCTCACACAAAAATTGAGTAGGTAATTGAATCAAAATAAAAATGAAAAGAAGATGTGGGATTTTCACATGTAATCTCAATATGCATTAGAATGATATTCTTGAAAAGAGAAAAAAGTGCAGTTTATATTCAATGCAAATAGAATATATGATTATATTCATGTTTAAAAAAAAAAAAAAAGGATTTCGAGTTGTTTTTAACAAACATCTGGTAGTACATGATTTTTATTCTCCCATTAAAATTGAAATGAACTTGTTCCTGATTTTGCTCACTGGTTTTGTGAAAACATCTGCTAAGTTGTCTTCAGTTGGGACATAAAACAGATTCAATTTTCCATTAGCAATTTCATCCCTGACAAAATATTTAATGTCAATATGCTTGGAACGTTTGTGTTGAACCGGGTTCTTAGATAGAGCTATCGCACCTTGATTATCACAAAGTAAGGAAAAGTTATCAATTTTATTTCCTGTCATATCTGAGAGTAATGCACATAGAAATTTGCCTTCTTGTGTGGCGGCAGCGAGCGACATATACTCTGCCTCGCAGGTTGAGAGGGCAACTGTTGATTGTTTCTTTGATTTCCAGGAAATCAAAGGACCTTCATTGGATATCTTAAATCCATACCCAGTAATACTCTTTCTGTCCTCAGAATTTGCCCAATCAGCATCACAATGACCTGTCAGTGTAAATTCATTATCAGTGGATTTTCTGAATGTTAGCATTTTGTTTGCTGTACCTTTTAGATATCTCAGTACATGTTTTGCCATGATCAGATGAAATGAGAGAGGATTGGACATAAATTGTGACAATTTAGTAACTACATAAGCAAGGTCAGGTCTGGTACAAGTCATTATATAGATCAAGCCTCCAACTATCTCTCTGTACCTTGATGCTTCTTCTTCTGAACATTTTTCATTTTCATTGTTACATTTATTTGTGTTCACTTCACATGGTGTATACCTAGGTTTGCACTCTGACATGTTAAATTTTGCAAGCAGTTTCTGAGTGTATTTGCTTTGGCACATTGAAACCTCATTTTTAGTTTGGTTAAACTCAATACCCAGAAAGTATTTCAATACTCCTAGATCTTTCATTTGAAATTTTGCTTTCAAATTTTCTTTGACCTTTCGTAAAGCATTTTGATTATGAGAAGCAATAAGTAAATCATCAACCCATGCTATCAAAACAATTATGTCATTTGTTTCACACTGCCCATCTGGTTTCTTTACATAGACACAGGGGTCTGAAAGAGATTGGGAAAATCCTTGTTCTGTCAAATGTTCATGCAAGGTTTGGTTCCAAAGTCTACCGCTTTGCTTTAACCCATACAATGACTTCTTTAATCTCAAAACAAGTTTCTCATTGGTTTTACCCTTTATATTGAAACCATGAGGCTGTTCAACAAATATTTCTCTATCAATTGGCGCATTCAAGAAAGCTGCCTTGACATCCATTTGGTGAATGGTCATTTTGTGATTTACAGAAATTTGCATCAAAGTTCTTATTGAGGTCATGCGGGCTGTGGGTGAAAATGTTTCCCTGTAATCTATATTCGGTATTTGGGAGTAACCTTTTGCCACAAATCTTGCTTTGTATTGGTCTTCTTTACATGGATTTTCTTTAATTGTATAAACCCATCTCCCCCCCACTACATCCCTGCCAGGTGGTAAGGATGTTAGCTCAAATGTATCATTTTCAACCAGAGTCCTCATTTCCTCTTCCATAGCCTCCTGCCATTTCTCTGCAACAGGGCTAGACATGGCATCATTGTATGATTTGGGAATATTATGGATTGCATTGTAAAAATAATGGGTAATACAGTCATCACAATTTTCATGCAAATTATTGATCAAATTCATACTTTCATCAATTGCATCATCATTGTCATTCAAATAAGTCATTTAGATAACTAGGTTTCTTTCTAGTTCTATTTGTTTTGTTTTTAGTGGTATTTTGATTGACATTAGGACTAATGTTATCATTTTCATCATTGGAATTGGGAGTTTCTGCATTAGCATTCTTATCTGAATGATTTGGTTTTGACTGGAAATTGACATCTTCTAAGAAATGTTCATTTGGTGGAGTTGGAATTGAGTAACGAATTTGTTTCTTTTGTTCTTCAACAAAAATTGATTCTTGATCATTATCATTAGAAATTTCATCATTGTTTTTGTTGGAAATTGTGTTTTCAAATTTAACACATCTTGCTCTTTGTACATTTTCAGTTTCTGGAAAATATATGAGATAAGCCGGGCTTTCTTTATCATAACCGACAAAAATTCCTCTTGAGGCTCTTGCATCCAACTTTTTTGGGTTTTGAGTTAGTGCATAGCACGTTTGTCCAAATTTGTGCATTTTATCATAATCAGGTTTCTTGCCTGTTAGAGCCTCAAAGGGAGTTTGTGTCAATCTGTTATTTATACATCTATTTCTAATGTAAACAGAAGCCATAAGTGCATAGGACCATAAATATTTGGGTAAATTTGCTTCTAACAGTAGACATCTGGCCATCTCGAATAGCGTTCTCCATTGTCTTTCACTGGTGCCATTCTGGTGGGGTGAATATGGTGCAGACTTTTCATGTTTAATTTTGTTTGAAATCAAAACGTTCTTAAATTCAGTAGAGGTAAATTCACCACCGTTGTCTGACCGTACACATTTTACCTGTCCGAAAGGAGAGGAATCTGCTAGAAATTTCTGAAAACCTTTCACTGTGTCACTTTTGTTCTTTAGCAGATATGTAGCACACACACCAGAGTAGTCATCCACACAAACGAGAGCGTATCGAAAACCATCTTTTGCAGCAGGATCTATCGGCCCTGCCAAATCAAGGTGAATCTTCTCCAGCGGCTTTGTTGCTCTTGAGTCAGGTACTCGACTTCTCGCGTTTGTCATTTTCCCGAGCACACAGGTTGAACATTCAAAATTGTCATTTGGATTTGTAATTTTAATGTGTCCAAGAGAACCTAGTTTTCGAATGTCCTCACAGTTGCAGTGCCCTAGAATTTCGTGCCAGGATTGAAGAGATTTTTCTTTCATAGTGGATTTTTTCACTGTATTTATGAAATATAAATTTTTGCATTTTGACACATCGATCACACTTCCATTAAATTCCATTGAAGCAGAATTTTCTTTGAAAATAACCGAAGCTCCATCACTCGTTGCAGCAGCCACGGATAAGATGTTTTGGTCGAATTCAGGTACAAACAATGCGTTTTTGAGAACGATTTGCTGTGGTTCTCCGAACGAGTTGAAAACGTTGATTTTTGCATCCCCTCGGCCTTTGACAATACCGAACGACTTTTGACCGTTGGCCAGTTCAATGGCATGATTTGTAGCTTGAAAGTCAGACTCGAGGTGGGTGAACAGACTTTTGTCTGTGATGATATGTGTTGATGCACCGCTATCTACAAGAATTCTTTTGACGGAGTGGTCGTGTTGGTTGATTGGTTCATTTTTGTTGAACTTGTGTGTCCAGATATGGAAGGTGAATGAATGGGGCTGACCGTTGTCATCCACGGATTTTGCGGAATGTTTTTGCTTCTGCAGAATCTAGTATCGTGGGTAGTACTCTTGCAGACTTCACACCACCGGTTTTTGTTTCTTTCGGCATTCCTCGGTGTTGTGGTTTTTCATTTTACAGTTTCTGCACCATTTTTGCTGGAAGGTACTAGTACTTGTTTTGGGTCTGTAACCCTGTGTGGTCGTTGCCATTACTGTAGAGTTTTCTGTTTTGATATTTTGTTCTTCATTTCGCAGACTTTCTTTGAATTCGCCGAATGTCTGTGGGGTTTCTCTCTGAGTTACGACAGTTATGAAGGATTTAAATGAGTTTGGTAGGCCTTTTAATACCATGGCTACCAGCAAACTGTCACTAATCTGCTCGCCTGCAGTTTTCAAAGAAGCAGCAGCAGTCTCTGCACGTAGAATGTAATCTGTGACAGATTCTGTGTTCGATTTTTCAAGCGATGTCAGCACATTATACAGGGTGATAATACGGGCTTTGCCTTTTGGTTGGTAATGTGTTCTAAGAATAGCGAGAGCTTCTTTACCTTTGTTTTTGGCATCACGCATCACTAAAGAAAGAGAGAGGTCGTCTAGACACTGGATCAGTTCGGCGTAGGCGATTGCATTTTCTTCGTCATCTACTTGTATTTCTTTGTCATTGAAGACATGTATCTTCTTGAGCCGCATTAGCCCAAGGAATTTTGTTTCCCATAACTCGTAATTTCTTTCTTCCCCGTTGAAGGTGGGTATTCTGTAGGTTGACATTTTAAGGATTGTTTACTTAACCTCAGACTTCGTAGAGTTTGTTTACTCAGGGTAATTTATTTACCTAATACATCAGTGCATGACTGGGCCCATAACCTGTAAGTTGTGGTAATGAGTTATGAGGATGAAGGAAGATTGAAAATTATTATTAAATCAAGACAGTGTTGAGTTTGCCTGTAAGGGTGAAACAGGAAGTGAACAAACCCTTGTTTATTTTTGGATAACGGAAAAAAACATCGTTGAAGGATTTATTCACATAATTATAATATCAAGGATAATAATAATAAAATCAAGATAGAGGATGAGTTTACACTCAACAAGAGCAAGCGATAAATAAGTTACAAAGAAAAAATAAATGGCATCCAATATTCTATAAATACAATAATTTGAAAAAGTACACTCTTAGAATTGTAGCCGTGTTTCTGCAGAACTTGTGAGCTTATCAACATAACTCAATAATTTTTATAATCAGCATCATTAATACTATCCTATTCGTTATAACTGCAAATTTCAGAATTGCAACCACCCCAATCGTAATCACTATATAATGTGGGTTAAGATTTTAAAATTTTCAACCAAAGTCAGTGTAATTAAAGCAGCACAGAACCATTTTTTAAATAAAAACAAAACAAAACATTGAAATCTGCAGGATAATTAGCAAAGTGTTTAATTTCATATATATAAGCATTGTAAGCAAAAAACAAACAAGCACACAAAATAAAAAGCCATTTTAAAAATTAGGGAGCCTACGGGGTGAGAGTTGGCCTCAATTTCTCTAGCATTAAACAGGCAATAACAATTGCATGCTACCTTTCGGATGGCAAGCAAGTCTATAACAGACAGCTACTCAATAAATGCTGGATGAGCAGAAGGGTAAAAAAAAAAAAATGATCGGTTACATCCGGGTCATATGCCAATCCTTCTGCTTGTGAGGAAGAAGAAAATCTTACCTTATCTTCTGTGGCAACATCAACCATTCTTTATGACGATCAAATGCAATCAGGATGGAAGCAATTTCCTGAAATATTTATTCACATACGTTTATAATTCAAATTAATTTACCACAAACTAAATTTACTCCTTTTACATTCATATTAAACCATTAATTGAAAACTAATAAAAATCCAATTCATTAAAAAAAATTGATGAAATCAAAACACAAAACAAACCGGTAATTGAAAATTAAGTGTATATGAAACAGTGACGGACAAATCACTTTTTACAAAAACTTTTTCAGATCTATCTATATCTCATACCAGTTACTGCTCCCTAATTTGTCACTTTGATAATAATGATAAGTATTGAATTTACAAAGACAAATACTGTGGACGTTTCAGATTTCCCCTTTATCAACAAAACACGATGAAAAAAACACTAAGGACAAATGAGATATGTGTGAATGGCGTAGTTAAGGTGAATAAACAAAAACAATGATGGGACAGGAAATAGAATGCCCGTTTGTAAGGAAGTACGAATTAAAATATGACAATAATTACTAATAAAAGGTCTGTAATTCATGAAATATCTAAATAGGGGGGATGTGTCCTGCAGTATAGAATGTAAAATAGAATTAAATTTAGACTATATTCGAATATTGATAAATATTAAATTCAAAACAAAAAGCAGTATGTGCTAAATCCTTAATTTTATAAAAATTTTAAAATTGAGGTTCATTGTTTAATTGACATTCTAATCTACGGAAAATATAGGGCGCACAAAACAACTTCACTTTATTGAACGACAGCCAGTGCTTATCAACCACAGTAATACCACAACATTCTTTATGATACAATCAACATGTTTCTCATTCAAATTTATTTTGTACATCACAAAATTTGAAGAACTTGTTTAACTATATTAATAAGAACGTAATGCTGTGTTGTACAACTTGCCTTACGCCAAAGTAATTAGATTAAATATTGTAATAATATACTGGAGTCAGCTTTTCCTATTTTCAATCCTGCTGTAGCTACTGATTTTTATGCATCTATAAATCTATGTTCCATACATTGTTGGAAATGACCAGTTGCTTAGGTTATGAATCTTATTGACCAATTTTAGAATGGCTACTTTTCCGGATCAATCTCACAACTTATCATGACTGATTAGGGAAGGGCTCATTCATACCTCACTTGTGTTCCACCTATGCCGTACACTGACAAATTCTTCAGCAGGATTTATCTTCTGAAGCTGCTCAGGCAAAGTGATATTCACAGCTGAAACAAAAGTAGTCATATGACTTAAAACAATAAGCTGGTCAAATCGTAAGCCAAAGGCCACTTTATGAATCACAGATAGTGTATAAAATTGTTACCGTCATCATGTATTATTCATTATTATCACTATTTCAAAATCTATAAAACTATTAATAATGACAATTAAACTATTAATATTGTCAATATTAATAAAAACATCCAATTCCGTGTCACTGAAAAAAATGTTTTGTTTCCTTTTTAAATATGTGCTTATATTTTCTAAAGTTATTTATTAGGACCACAAACACGTATCTATGTCAACGAACCATTACTGTCATTTGCAGCTTCAACACACTCCCGTTTGACATCCTGTTTAGAGGACGAGGAGGGACCAGGCCCATCCTCCAACTCCTCCATAACTGCTTTACGTCACAATGGACATGATAGACATGTTAGTAATGTTGACTGTTGGGTTGGCTCCCAAAGTTTCAAATATCACTCTGAAAGCAAAAAAATTTTTAATGAAATTACACAAGGGAGAAAAAGAAGGCAGGGGTTGCAAGTCTTTACGTAAATGTTGACAAACAATCATAATAATCAGATTCAAAACATTTTTCCTAATTATTTACTTTAACAGATTTTTAGCCTTGCAACTTTATGACTAACAATGCCATGCCCACCTGAGGTGAATCCCAATCCAATATTAATATTTCTATCTTTATCTTTTAAAAAAATGTTTCTGCCTTTCTTTTTCAAAGTCGGACCCAAGCCAACAGAAGTGCTGATATGAGCTCTATATTGGGATAAAAAAATTTACTTTGTCAACTTCACACAATAGAAAGCAAAGTGTATGAGAATCTTCAATGGTTTAGACCTTATCAATGAAACTTAAAATTACAGTGGCCCTTGCTTTAAACCTTTTGAGTCTCTTTCTGGGTATTATATATTAATTCTCTGATAATTGGCGGTGACTGTGACTATCATGTTTCAAGTTTCATTCCATTTATAACCTCAGTCCACTTTCTTCAATTTCATTTAACCTAATGCAATTTGATTTGCGCAGGGTTTTAAACTAAGTAAAGCCACCCTTCTCTACTAGAAACAAGCCAAACTTTATAGATAAAACGAGACTTGAAATTTTGAGAGATGAGATGGTATTGTGCTTTCTAAAAAACATATGCATTTAAATGTAAATGCTTCCTCCTGAAAGTTTGGATGGCAGTTAACAGTTATCATAACTTTTACAGACAAAAATTTTATGAAAAAGGTCAGATGATGTCATCAAAGTCATTTAAGTTTAAGAAAGTCAAAAAATTTTAATTTCAGAAGTAACTTTGTTATCCATAAACAAAATATGGAGAATCAATGAGTCAACAAGACAATATCTTTTTTTAATGAGCGAAAGCTTAAAAAAATCAAAATCCTGCAAAGAAAGCTGAAACAATGTAAGTCTTTTAAAAGTACAAGTAAGTTAGTTATAACAAAAATATTTATCTTAGAAGAAAAAGTACATATGAACAAAGTTAGTCTAAATGACAGGACTTATTGTTGCAGAAATTTAACTCTAGTACATGTCACCACTGGAATTTCACTTTATTTAGAGAGTGGTGTGTCTCAAAGGAACATTCATTGTAAGAAGCAACGAACCAATTTTCTCAGCCCATATCTGTGAGAAATGGTTTTTACTGTGATTGTGAAATAAGATTTTTAAGATTTTATATTTTTACAAGTAAATTCATTCAAAATTGGAGGAAAATCTTGTAATTTAAAAATAAATTGAAAATGTATACAGACTTGACCCCAGCATTATACTGTCTTTGTTGATGTCTTTGTGGACTCATCACTATGATAATAATAATAATAATAATAATAATAATAATAATAATAATAATAATAATAATAATAATAATAATAATAATAATAATAATAATAATTATAATAAATAAGGATAATACACAATAACCATAGTTGCAAATATCATTTAAAGTAATGTGCTATTTGGTGCCATATTAGTCACCGTAATAGTCAACGATTATTGTTGATAAATATAAAAAAATAAATCCTACCTTTAGGTAGTCTGATTCCAGCCTATAGACAGGTGCCGATTAGCCATTGAAAAAGCGAAGCGCTAGTTTGAGTTAAAATTTGAAAAACACAATTTCACACAATCACTGTTGCATAATTTTTTACAGTATCTGAACGATTCTGGTATCATCTTAAAGAGCAGAGATCAAGCCAATGTGATTGAAACCAATGTAGGCACATTATATCAAGATAAAAATTCCGCCATTTAAAAACTTTTGTAATTTTTTTCCAAAATTTAGATAGCAAAGACATAAAAGAAAATGCATCTAGATTATTCATTTATCTTTGTCTATGCCACATTTCATCAAAATTGAAGGTAGTGCAGTAAAAGTTTAATTTTGGCCGCCAGTAACCAACCCGATTTTCTGAATGCTTAAGTCTCATTTCAATCAATAGTCAGCTTATCGAGAGGCTGTCCAGTGTAGAAATTCCAGTCACAGATTTTGAGCTTTTTACAAGATGTAGTAAAATCAGCATAACTTTGGAACCGTTTATCATAGATCTAAAAAGGAATCATATTAAATGGTTTTTAAAGGTCCATCTGTCTGTGTAAAAAATTATTCTCAATTTTTATTTTTGAAAATAATATCAAACGACTACTCCACTTTAAAAACAGTTTAAAGTTAAAGATACATCTGCTGTCTCAAAAAAGCATTCTTAGGTTTTCAAAAGTTATATTTTAAATCATTTTGTCACTTTTACTTTTGACATTCAAAAATTTCTTCCATTTTCATTCAATTGTTCCAAAGTTATCATATATATGACGTTATTTGATTGGTTTACCTCAATTTTGAAAGAAGAGGGCGAGTTTATCCAGAAAAATCAACAGCAACTTTGACTATCCCGTTCAATTCTCATTTCACTTGTAACCTCTGTACACCTTTGATTAATTCGCAAAAGTTAGTAAATACAGACAAAACCAGTAGTTTTGAGAATATCATTTCTAATCAACAACTGATTTTTTGTAAAATCTTCTTTCCGAAAGAATGGATGAAAAGAAAATCAGCGGTTATCATCACTTTTAAGCAGACGACAAATTATTGAAAAATAGGTCTTTTGAGAATGTCAAGAGAGCTTAATTTTCAAAACCGACCGTC
>NC_088363.1:63774733-63884733 GCF_034508935.2 Berghia stephanieae | reverse complement strand
CTTTTCTACTCACTTCATATCTTGTTGTTACCAACATAAGTGCCTGCTCCACTCACTTTTCTGAATTAAAAATTCACCCCATACACCGGAGCATACTCAATGTCTCAATCGTTTCTATGTTATATGTTTGTGATGAGAATATTGGCTATTAACCTTAACTGCTGGTCAAAATTACTTCGCGATGGTGGTGAACGAATCGGCGATCTCAAGAAGTGGGTGAGAGAGGGATCTAGAAATGACTTTGGGTTTGAAACGAATATTTTTTGTGTTCGTGGATAGCTCACACGGTAGAGCCACGCTCTCACCTGCCAGGCGGAGTTGTCGTACCAATAAGGTCGAAGGTTCAAACCCCACCACCGCCGCGAAAAAATTTTTTATTCTCTATTGTCTTCTGGCACTTTTCTACTCACTTCATATCTTGTTGTTACCAACATAAGTGCCTGCTCCACTCACTTTTCTGAATTAAAAATTCACCCCATACACCGGAGCATACTCAATGTCTCAATCGTTTCTATGTTATATGTTTGTGATGAGAATATTGGCTATTAACCTTAACTGCTGGTCAAAATTACTTCGCGATGGTGGTGAACGAATCGGCGATCTCAAGAAGTGGGTGAGAGAGGGATCTAGAAATGACTTTGGGTTTGAAACGAATATTTTTTGTGTTCGTGGATAGCTCACACGGTAGAGCCACGCTCTCACCTGCCAGGCGGAGTTGTCGTACCAATAAGGTCGAAGGTTCAAACCCCACCACCGCCGCGAAAAAAATTTTTATTCTCTATTGTCTTCTGGCACTTTTCTACTCACTTCATATCTTGTATGTTTCAACATGTAGCGCTACCCAAAAAGGGAAATTACTCTCATGTTAATCCAAGCCTTGCACTTGCAATTATAAACAATCTCGCACCTTTTCAGATTTTCAAGAGACAATAAAAACAGTCCTTTATATGGAACAATGGAAGATGGTACCAATGTAATAATTTATTGCCTATTCTTAGATCTCTTTGGAGCAGCACATCGCCATGGTCACTCACTGAGTGCCTTTGCAGTACAGATGTTTATTGACTATTTGAATTGTCTGCTGAGAAAGTCACTTAGTAGTCTCTTTCTTAGACTTTAGTTTTAGTTTTAGTCTTCCAACTTTCTGTCTTGAATCTTCTGTAGTACTAGATCTATCTAGTCTAGATAGTACTATCCTGTCTTTCAAACCTCTGTTCCCGTCTTAAGACTTTGGCTTTGTTATTTAGGTTTACTTCTGTTCTCTCTTTGATAGTGCAGCGCGAAGTGCAAAAGTGAATGCGCCATGGAGTATTCGCGATAGCACAACTTTGATTGATAAACATGTGTGTGTGTGTGTGTGTGTGTGTGTGTTGTAGCATCTACTTTACTGGAAACAACAAACAATGAAAGCAATGTGTAGTGAATTTTATGAATTTAATGAGTTCTCTCGTGTTTACGTTTTGTCTGATCTGACGTGTAGAGTAGTCTTGCAGTCAGCAGTATGTGGTAAGTCTTCGTAGTTCGTAGGAAACGGAAATCGCCACACATGCCCCCCCAAACACGGACTAGTCATCTTCGTAGTACCGAGGTCGTTTAATGGTACATCCTGAGCGAGATAGCTTCTTAGTAGGCACTATGTTAGTATCATCAGTCATCAGAAGCAGTACGGGAGTTTTGTATGTTTCTGTTCGATAACTTTCTGTTCGTATTTGGTGGGCGTCCACGACGAGGTGGGGTGGCAAGGGAAACTGGTTGCGTAGAATCGACAAATGCAGCTTTAAGTCGGTCGATCGAAATCCGTTCTGCTTTGCCACCAACATCGATCAGGAATTGTTTATCTCCAGGGGTTATGACAACATAGGGACCTGTATACGGCTTCTGAAGGGGTCCTCGGTGGGTGTCAACACGGATGTAAACATATTTTGATGACATCAAGTTCTTGGGTAAATTTGTTTGATGATAGCCGTGATGATGTGTTGGCCGTGGTGAATGAAGGGACACGTTTTGCCGAAAGGTTGCCAAAAAGTCTTTAGCGTGGAAGTCTGAAGGATGGTCAGGTATAAACTCTCCAGGGATTGTTAAAGGTTCTCCGTATACTAATTCAGCTGAAGAATGACCGATATCATCCTTAGGTGCAGTTCTTAAACCAAGCAGAACCCAAGGTAGCTCATCCACCCAATTTGGAGTTATTAGACGAGCTTTGAGGGATGATTTCAAGTTCAAGGACCGATGAAACCGTTCAATCATGCCGTTGGACTGAGGGTGATACGCAGTTGTGTGATGAATCTGCACACCAAGTTGACTGGCCATCTGTTTCCATAGCGTGGATGTAAATTGTGAGCCCCTGTCAGAAGTTATATCAACAGGAATACCAAACCGCGAGATCCAATTGGAGATCAGGGCTTTTGCACATTCTTCTGTTGTTGTGGTTTGTAACGGTATTGCCTCAGGCCATCGGGTGTTCCTGTCAATTATAGTAAGGAGATGGGTGAACCCCCTTGACTGAGGTAATGGTCCAACGAGGTCAATGTTTATATGTGAGAATCGCTTTCCTGGGACATGGAATGTTTCTAACGGTGCTCGTATATGTTTTTGAATTTTCGGAGATTGGCAGTTGTGACATTGCTTAACCCATGCTGACACTTCTTTCTTAAGACCATGCCAGATAAACTTCTTGCTGATAAGTCTGACTGTGGCCTTAACTCCAGGATGACTCATATTGTGAATAATTTCGAAAACCGGTCTTCTGAAGTTGGTAGGAACGATAGGTCTTGGGTAGCCGGTTGAGATTCACAAATTAACTCTGGACCCGAGTCAACGGATGTTTTGACGATTTTGAGGCTTGTTAATGCAGTTTTGTAAGCCTGTATGTCAATGCTATTTTCTTGGGATTCCGCCATAGCTTGATAGTCGATGCCAATTGAGACTGAGTTTGTAACTGCTCTTGAGAGACAATCTGCGACAGTGTTGTTTTTTCCAGAAATGTGTCGGATGTCAGTTGTGAACTCGGATATGGCAGATAAGTGCCTTTGTTGAGGAGCTGACCATGGTTCAGTTGATTTGGACATGGCATGGATTAATGGTTTATGGTCAGTAAAAATAGCAAATTGTCTCCCTTCAATTATGAAACGGAAATGACAGATGGCTAAGTGAATGCCAAGCAACTCCCTATCAAAGGTACTGTATTGCTGTTCAGGTTTACGTAACTGTCTGCTGAAAAATGCCAATGGTTCCCAATTACCTAGATGATTAAGTTGTTCAAGGACAGCGCCCACAGCTTGGTCGGAGGCGTCAGACGTTAAAGCGAGGAGTGAGTTCAAGCAAGGATGGGCTAACATTGTAGCGTTACTTAGTGCATTTTTACCGTCAGTAAAGGCTTTCAACATTTCTTGCGTCCACGTAAGTGCTTGACGTTGTTTTTTGACTTTCAAAGCACTATATAGGGGTCAAAGTATTTCAGCTAGTCTCGGAATGAAACGATGGTAAAAATTCAACATCCCAAGGAACTCTTGAAGTGACTTGATGGTTTTTGGTTGTGGAAATTGTTTAACAGCCTCAATTTTTGTCGCCATTGGGACAGATCCAGAATGCGAGATGTGATGGCCAAGGAAGTTCTCACACCGAAAAGACATTTCTCAAGACGGATAACGAGGCCTTGGTTTCTAAGTCTTTCGAATACGATTTTGAGATGTTCCATGTGTTCTGCCTCAGTTGAACTTGCAACCAGAATGTCGACTAAATAACAAAATATGCAGTCTAAATCTTGTAAAATGGAGTCCATTAAACGTTGGAATGCTTGTGCTGCATTTTTTAATCCAAATGGCATTCTTAAGAACTCCCAAAGGCCGAAAGGGGTTATCACTGCCGTTTTTGGGACGTCTTCTGGAGCGACTGGAATTTGGTGGTATCCTCTGACAAGGTCGATCTTCGAGAAGATGATCTTACCGTCTAAGTTTGCTGTAAAATCATGAATGTGTGGTACAGGATATCGATCTGGTATAGTAGCATCGTTAAGTCGACGAAAATCTCCGCAGGGACGCATTGTGCCATCAGCCTTGGGGACCATGTGTAATGGGGAAGCCCAAGGGCTCTTTGATTTTGAATTATGCCCATTTTCTCCATTTCCAAAAATTCCTTTTTTGCACACAAGAGTTTTTCTGGAGCCAGGCGACGAGCACGTGCGAATACTGGGCGACTTTTGGTTGTGATGAAATGTTGCACGCCATGTTTCACAGTTCCCGTTGAAAATGTTGGTTGAAGTAGTTCTGGATAGTTATTCAATAATTTTCTGAATGTATTGCAGTTCGGCTCGAGTGGTGAGAGTTCGGCGTTTGCGCAAACTGAACTTACTGAACAAGGTACGTGCGAAAACGTTTCAGCGTCGATAAGGCGTCGACCACGAATATCCACAAGCAGATTATGATGACTTAGAAAATCTGCTCCAAGTAGGGGACGCTTGACATCAGCTTTGATAAGTCGTGCATTGAATGAACGCGATCCAATACGTATGTTAGTTTCAAAGCATCCGTATGTTTTTATTGTAGGACCATTAGCAACTTGTATTGCGAGATCAGAGGAACCCAAGCTTTTGTCTGATGCAGAGGCGGGTGTGACAGATACTTGAGCCCCAGTATCTACTAAAAAACGTCGGTTTGAATTTTCATCGACGACGATGAGTTGGAGGTTTTTTGATGTGGGCGCGTTGGCTGAGTAAGAATCCGGGTCGACAGCAGAATTTACTGTTGACCCGGCTTGGCGTTTCCCTGGTTCTTCTTGTTTTTCTTGAATGAATTGAAGAGTTTGCATGTTTGTGCACATCGACGGGCATTTGAACCAAACCGTTGATGGTACCAGCAGAGGGAATCTATTTCACTGGTCATGGTTGGTGTGTCAACTTCACAAGTAGTATGAGAAATTGAAAAGGAGTTAGAGTTTGAGTGAGCAGCATAGAAAAAATTGTCAGCTTCTCTGGCAAGTGCCCTGTAGTAATCATCCAGGTTGGACGAGTTTGCTAATGGAAGTCTGATGTTTGCTGGAAGTTGTCTTAAGAATAACTGTCTGAAGAGCAGACAGGGCTTGTGTTTGCCGAGGAGCACTAACATCCTGTCCATTAACTCAGATGGCTTTAAGTCGCCCAAACCATTCATGTTGAGTAGAGATTCCGCTCTCTCTGTTTCCGAAAGGCCGAACGCAGACAGCAGGAAGTTTTTCAGTATTTCATATTTACCTTCCTTGGGTGGTGATGATAGAATGGCAAGGGCTCTAGTTGCTGTGTCTGAGTCTAAGGCAGCCACTGCATAGTAGTACTTTGTTTCATCGCTTGCTATATCACATAAGGCAAATTGTGCCTCGCTTTGTGCAAACCACACTGAAGGACAAGTGGTCCAGAATGTGGGCAATTTCAATGCTACGGCATCGATAGACATGTTTATTATTATTATGTTCTTGTGAAGAGTTGAACTGGTAAATAGTAATAATAATAATATATACCTATCGCTTAAGTTGTTTTAAGTCGGGGTCACCAATGTAGCATCTACTTTACTGGAAACAATAAACAATGAAAGCAATGTGTAGTGAATTTTATAAATTTAATGAGTTCTCTCGTGTTTACGTTTTGTCTGATCTGACGTGTAGTCTTGCAGTCAGCAGTATGTGGTAAGTCTTCGTAGTTCGTAGGAAACGGAGATCGCCACAGTGTGTGCGTGTGTAACTCCTAAACCAAACAAATCATTTTGCACCATCCAACTCAATTCATGCCAAGTCTTGCCAACCTTTTTCAATTCTTCCTCCATTGTCTTCCAAGTCCAAGTTTCAAGCGGTCTTCGTCTGTTCTCTCTCACCACGAGTGTCCCCAAATTTCTGCTAAGAGAGGAATTCAGTGCTTTTTCAAACATAGGACTAGGGCAGGCCATGTTTAATAAAATGTCATGTTAAAATATCAGTTAACATTTCCATCCAACCAGTCGTGAAATGGTCTTGGAGCAACAGACACAAATTCCAATTGAGTTTTTAATTCGGAGTGTTTTTCGATACCCGAAACTCGGGTGTATTTTGTCACCAGATAATTCGACACCAGAATCGTGCATGCGTAGTCGATGTGACCGCACAAAACTGGGGAAATCTAATCAATTGCCTTCCCTGTTAGTCGCAGTCCACAGTCACCATCAGTCATTTCTTGATTTCTTGCTTTTAAAAATATGGATAGACGGTCGACTTCAATCTTTTAAGGGGCAAAATTCTCATCAAGTGATGAGTTCCTTGAAAGGATCAAGGAAATAGAGGATGAAACTCATTGTTCTTTTGTATTTAAAATTTCGATGAAAACAGAAATGGACAAGAAGACGCAAAAGCGGCCTATCGACAACAAGAAATCAGCAAGACTGCGTGGTTATTAAAAAAAGAGTCAATTCAACTGGTGTCGTGTGAATTATAAATAAGGAATAGCGTCTATCTGTGGACATTTTCAAATTGGATTCTTGATGGACGGAAGATCGAAAGAAATCAAATCATAAATTACACAAGCTTGCTTAGAGAAATTTACATCGTAACAAAACAATGCCAATGATGTTGTATGACTGAAAGAGAAAATGTGGTGTTTGCGAAGAATTCCAACACTGCACAAAATACAATACTCCCAAAGGGTCTCCTGCATGCTTAGATACCTCTCAATAACAACAAAAATGTTACTAGGAATTCAGTGTATTCTCTATATGTTCTACTTTATTATCTTTATTCATCCCATAGGGGAAATTTGTCACAAGGGTCTATTTCAAGGGAAGACTAAAATAACCAAGGGGTCACCTGCAATGCAGCGCAGCAAATTGAGCTAGAGTGAGATTACTTGCTCAAGGCCACACAGCGCAGCGGCGGGTGATTGTACTTGTTTATTGCCATCCACGTTTATGAGTAATTCTCACTAAACTGTATTAACCAGACTTTAAAAAATAAAAGTTTAAGGTTAAACATGGTTTTGTGTGTTGGTCCGTTATATTTCCGGATGGCAATGTTGTGAGCTTCTTAGCCAAGCGCACACTATCTATAAACGTTAAAGGTTACACATTGTTTTGTGCATTGGTCCGTTATACTTCCGGATGGCAATGTTGTGAACTTCCTAGCCAAGCGCATATAATTTATACTCTGGATGGGGTGGGGTGGGGGTGTTGATGTGTCTCAAGAGTGTAATCCTTGGTTCAGTAGAGAGCGGTATGGGGTTAGTGTGATCAATGTTTTCTTGCGTGAGAGAGCGGATGTGTGTGTGTGTGTGTGCGTTTGTGATAGAAAGAAAGAAAGAAAGCAAGAGAGAGAGTTAGAGAGATGGTCGTGCAGTTGATGGTTTGTGTGTTTGCAAAGACGAACAATTGTAGTATTTTTGTCTACCCCCCCCCCCACCTCCAAGAAAACAACAATATATTTTACGAAAAAAAATTCTACCCTGCTTGGGATGCCGAATTCTTTGCTGACACTCCACACCCAAATTCGGGTGTCGAATTATCCTGTGACAAAATACACCCGAAACTCCGGTGTCGAATTATCCGGTGACAAAATACACCCGAAACTCGGGTGTCGAATGACGCTCCCTTTTTCATTTAGATTGGCAGGATTGCTTGAAATGGCATTCACTGAAATGGGTGTTAAAGTATATATTTATTGTTTTAAAATGATCTTACTTCTAATGGCTATTTGAAATCTCTATGTTGTTCGTTTCTAGGCTGAAAAATTTGTTGATGAGCTCAACTGGTGTATCAATCAGCTTGAACTTGGTCTTCAAAGACAGTCTCCAGATTCCAGACAAAGTAAGTGTAATGTATTGCTTATTTATGATATGGCTACCTTCTTGATTTTAGATCCTCCATTGTAATTTAATCAATGTTTTACAGTGATGTCCTTATCTACATTCATGTGACATTCATTTGATTTGTTATTATAAGCTTTTTGGGATCTGAGCTGAGTAGATAAGGCTGTGCAATTACAACCACAGGACCATGGGTCAAACGCTACTGTTGGCATCTTGTTATTTCTTTGAGCAAGAAACTTACCCCTTATTGTTTATTAGTGGTGCCAGCGTTGTCTCTTTCTTTTTTTTCGAGAAAGACCTCAAAATGTCCTATGTGCTTTGTTGGTTTTTTTTTTTTCATTCTTGTAGCGAGGTTGCAAATTTTTTATTTAAAAACAGAAAAATTAAAGTCAGCATTAAATATATGCACAAGTGATTGTCAATGCAAAAACTGGTTAATGCATTGCTTAAATCAGTAAACAAAATTTATCTTATTTGAATCAACTTTCATTTGATTTGGTTCACTACAGTATTGTCAAATTATGCCGTAAGTTACAGTGATTTTGGCCATCAACGCTTTTTTTCTCATTTTGACATTCTATGAAGCACAAATGTTGATGTTGTTGTGATGGTCATTCACAAGATGAACTGCCTGTTAGATTTTGAGGTGATTTTCTGTTTCGGTTCAATACCTTAATATTTTTATTGACGAGCAGCATATTACTTTGAATTTGTCTTAACCTTTTGAATTATACTTTTCTTATATTTCATTCAAAGTTAAAGCTTCTTGAATTTGTTGTAAGACTTTTAGGGTGTATAAATTATGTGTTGAAATTTATGTTGCTAATATGCCTTGCCAGAGATGTGTCAGAATTACATTTAAAGATTTTTTAGAGAAAGTATTGCCTAGGTGCTTTAAAGGGAGGCTGATGTTTTCCTTTACAGATTTTCGTAAACAGGTGCATGCGTAAGCTACTCAGAATAAAATGGATAAATAGAATAAAGAATGAATAAGTCTGGAAAAGAACACAGCAAAAACCAGTTGGAGAGGAAATAGGAAGAAGACGATGGAGGTGGATTGGACACACCCTTAGAAAGAATGACTCCACTATAACAAAGAAAGTATTGGACTGGAACCCTCAGGGCAAAAGATCAAGGGGACGGCCACAGGGAACATGGAGAAGAATTAAAGATGCTGATATACAGAGAAGTGATAAGACATGGAACGAGATAAAAAAAAAGTTAGTTCAGGATAGAGAAGGATGGAAACTGTTTGTGGCCTATACCCTGACCCAGGGTGAAAAAGGCAATGATGAATATGATGCTTTCCTTGCACTGACACTAAAGAGAAGGAAAACTCATGTTTTTGTTGAGGGTTTTTTTTTGGGAGGGGGGAGGGGGGTTGTTTGTTTTTTTCAAAGTAGGCTATTGCACCAGAATCCATTTGTGAGAAATGTTATAAAACACTTGTTAAACCATTATCAGGTTAGGGTTTTTCAATTCCATAAAAGTAAATAAAAGTGCTAAGAATGTTTATATGATTGTATGAGATGCAAATGGCTAAGTGCAACCCCGAGTAATGACTTCGTCTGGGACCAGAAAATTATTTTGTTATCCAGGGATGTTGTTACTCCAGAGTTTTCAAGATGGCAGAAAAAGGGTGTGTGGTGAGATCTGTGATAATAATGGTTGTGATGAGCGGACCAGTGCCTGTGATAAGACATATCCCAAATACACTTTCACTCTCCAATGTGTATTGTCATTGTTTTGATTGTAAACAGTGCTCGAATGCTATTTTCCTTCTGTTGTTTAGTTTATCCGGGCTCGGACTGACATTTACATGATTAAATGGCATTTAATAATACAACGGAATATATCTTCATTTTGGATTCCCTCTTGCTTCGTCAGTGAGGTTGTCAGTGATTGGTAATGACACCATTGATAGCGCCAGAGCAGTCAGAGTTCCTTGTGGTCAATTTAGACTTTAGAAGTGGCCAAATAGAGCCTCACTTGGCCAAACACTACAAACAGTTTGATTCATGTAGAAAAACTCATTGGTTTTGATAAACAAAAAAAATCCACTAGACTAGGAACAATTTTGTTATGAAAAAAAAAGGACTAAAAACTTAAAACTAATAATTGAAACACAATTCTCTATGTGGCCAATTGGATAGTGTAATTTTTCTATGTACCCAATGGCAACAGCGATAGATAGGTAAGTGTTGGTTGGTATCAAAGTGATCTCGGTTGTGAGTAGGCTTTTTATTGTCTAAGGGTAGGAGATAACAATGGTTGGAAAGATGTTGCCTACTAATTGGCTAGATTTTAAAAATCAAATGTCAGTGTCAACTGCCGATTATCACTCTATCAATGTCGCTAAACTGGGGTTTTACAATAACGCCTGTCGCTATTTTGGATTTTTAAATTACAAATAACATATATAGCAAAAAAATCTGGACCAGATGTCTCTGTCACTATTCAGGGGTTGTTATTATTCAGGTTGTTGTTATCAGAGGTTGCACTCACTTAATCACTTGCCATATGTTTAAATGAATTATTAGAATTGCAGGACTTGCTCCCACTCTATTTTTAAGTGATTTGAACTGCATGAAATGGAAATTTGTATATTATAAAACTGGTACTCAGCAACCTGTAAAATGTGCGTTATAAATTTTATGCATTGTTTACTTTTCCTTTTTTTTTGTCACTTTTTTTAAATGATTGAACTTGTTAATAAATTGATTTTATTTATGTTTTTAGAATGTGATATTCATTTGAATTTCTTTTCCCATGCAAAATGTTATCATTTTTAGTAATTATTTACTAAAGGAAGGAAATCTGCTGCTATCATTTTTCTTATTCGTCAATAAAAGTATTGGAAACTTATTGTGAAACAATACATATCAGAGGTCATCTTATCACATGATATGTCAACTGAGAGATTTCTATATTACTTTGTCACCAATTTAATAGTTTGTAGTGATACAGTGCACTCTGGATACGTCGACGATGCTTAAGTCTATTTTTACCCAAGTCAATTTTTTTTCTTGGTCCCTCTCCCTTCTTCCCACATAACATTAGTTTAAAAAATCCAAAAAACTCCACATAAGTCGATGTCGCTTAAGTTGATGTTCTTTTCACCCATGACCACAATAAAATCACAAATAATCAGATATTCCATTTGTTAAAAAAGCTAACAGTAAGAATTTTCATTGGTTAAGAATCTCTGCGAATGATTGGTGCACATCGATGTGACGTAGGTGCTTTGCCTGAAGACACACTCAATGTACATAGGCAGTATCGAATAGATGAATAGATTTTATTTATCCAACTCGCATTTTACATCATAACAACCTCAAGTCAAGATTTTTTTTTTTCGTATCCCAGGCCATCCTATCTAATGACCATGTTAATTAGTATCAATTTTATCAAGAATTCAAGTCAAGTCTACAACTATATGGCAAACAGAAGGTTAACACTATTGCTGAAAGGAAAGATCGAGCTGATCAATGCAATGCAGTTGAAAAGTCTGACAAGCCACAGAAAATCATCGCAGAGGAAGTTGCATACCAGCCAATTCAGTCTCAATGATTTACAAGAAGCGTGACCACTACAGGGACCTCTACTTCTCTGGTCAATTCGATGCGACCAAGCAACATCAGCAGAAAGTGCAACATGAAGGACATCACTCAGCTCTTTGTTATTGTTTTTAGACAGCCAATTTGGTGATTACTTGTAACTAAACTGTATCAATCAGGCTATAAACATTTGAGGTTACACATAGTTTTGTATGTTTGTATGTTATAGGCAGCTGGCAGATGTTGTGAGGATTTTACTTGAATGCATAACACCAATATAAATAAATTATAAATTTAATTTCAGCACAGGAAACTATGAAGATATTGAAAACCTTAAGAAGTACTAAAGCTCCAATGGTCAAGAAAAGACAAGCAATGAGGAATGCTTTGGGAGACTATCGAAAGAAAATGAAAGATGAGGAGAAAAAGTCACTAAATGGTATTTTCTTATTGAATGTTTGTGAATACAGGCAGCAACTTTGTTAAGTTTCAACTAAATATTTAAACTGCCTCAGTCTAAAAACAATACAACTTTCAAAGGCTGTAAGTGAATTTTGGAAACTCCAATGCATACTTTAATTGAAGACATGCCATATCTTTTTAACACAAGACCCCCGCCCCTCTCTCTCTCTCTCTCTCTCTCTCTCTCTCTCTCTCTCTCTCTCTCCTCTCTCTCTCTCTCTCTCTCTCTCTCTCTCCCCTCCTCTCTCTCTCTCTCTCTCCTCTCTCTCTCTCCTCTCTCTCTCTCTCTCTCTCCCTCTCTCTCTCTCTCTCTCTCTCTCTCTCTCTAGGATAAGAGCTCAACTGTGGTAGCAATGGCAATATAACCTCTCAAATTTAATTTGAATCGTGATGAGTTAGTTTGAACGTTGTTATATCAACATATTATCTTTTGTTTACATTCATGGCCTTTTTTTAATTTTTTTATCATGGATTGAATATAGAATAAATTAGATATTGTAAGATCAGCTTATATATTTTATTAATGGCTTTTTCTCTATGTATTGAACAGAGTAAAATTTATAATCATTTTATGCTCTAAGCACATAACTTAAAGTGAAATCCTGATAAGTCAGTACCACCCAATAAAACTTTTAAAGAAAGAAAAGAGTTGCACATATAAGCTTACTTATTTTTATTGTTTTGTCAGCTAATTCTTTTTGAATTTAATCCATTTCTTTTTCCTTTCTCCTCAGCAATGAAACATTCAAAATTCAAGTCAACACACAACAAAAAATTGTTCGGGAAGTCTAGATTCTTTCGTCAAAGTCACAAAAAAGATGTTGTCAAAGAGCAGGAATATGAAGAAAACAGATTGCTCAGCATTAATTTAAATAGTTTGAATTTACATCAAAGTTCTTCAAATGACGATGTGTGCGCATCTTCATCATCTAGTACCCATTGTGCATCAAGTAGTTCTTCACAACCTCCTGGAGAAAGTGTTGGATTTCAAAACTCTGTAGATAATAGCCAAATGTCATTATCTTTAGGTACTGCTGACATGATAGGTGACACTACTTGTGGTGGCAATAACTTGTTTAAATTTTGCCCATCTGATAATTCCTTTATGTTTAGCTTCAATGATAACATTAAAGCCGATGCCAATGAGAAAGATAAAGATTCACAGACATTGAATATCAATCATTCAGACGGTGACAAGTGCCCGACTAATAGTACGATAAACTCATTCAAATATGAAAAGTCTGATAATTCCTTCTCATTTGATTTTAATTTATGAAATGACATAATTTTGTAATAAACCATTTAAAGTATGTCTTTCTATTTTTTCTGCTTCTTAATTATTTTTTTGTTTTAAAGAAAGCAAAGTCTCATTTCTCAAGATATGGGTTGGCTACATGCGCAGATTTTCTGAAGGCGAGGTCATGTTCATTGGCAGTAATGTATGGGACTCTTTGAAGCCACAAAAGGAAAAAAAATGAAAGTGTCTTTCTGAAAGAAATGAAAACTCGGTTCCATTTTACCAGCAGAGGGAATAAATAAAACACTATGGATCAAACTGATCACGGTAAAGCATTTGTTCTAGATATATGTGTAAGAGGATTCCACTTTACCTTTTCACTTCATAAAGCTTGCTTATAATGGCCTTAGCTACAATGGTTACTAGGCTAAAATAGGATTTATTTTGGGATTCTTGTCATCAGATTTATAAAATACTTTTATAATTAATTCTAATTTACAGTGCCATGGGGTAGTATTTCCTGATATCTGGCTACAACGGAAGTGAAAGGATGGAAAAGACAAGATGTAGCATAGGACAACAACAGACCATCTTGAGTTGTATTTATCTGTTTCTTGGCTATCTTCTTCTTATTAACTTGTGGATTCCATTTCAGAGTTTGTCCATTCACCTTATTTTGAACAAATGATAGGAAGACAGCTCTGTTGTGTTTGATTTTTTTACTTCTTTTTGTTTTGACACTGCTGAAAATGGTTGTCTTTCATCCACCATCTCCCCATGGTGTAAATATAACATGGACTGTACTGTCTGGGTCCCTCTTCTTCTTCTTCTTCTTCTTCTTCTTCTTCTTCTTCTTCTTCTTCTTCTTCTTCTTCTTCTTCTTCTTCTTCTTCTTCTTCTTCTTCTTCTTCTTCTTCTTCTTCTTCTTCTTCTTCTTCTTCTTCTTCTTCTTCTTCTTCTTCTTCTTCTTCTTCTTCTTCTTCTTTCTTCTTCTTCTTCTTCTTCTTTTTTTTCTTCTTCTTCTTCTTCTCTTCTTCTTCTTCTTCTTCTTCTTTCTTCTTCTTCTTCTTCTTCTTCTTCTTTCCCTTCTTCTTCTTCTTCTTCTTCTTCTTCTTCTTCTTCTCTTCTTCTTCTTCTTCTTCTTCTTCTTCTTCTTCTTCTTCTTCTTCTTCTTCTCTCTTCTTCTTCTTTTTCTTCTTCTTCTTCTTCTTCTTTCTTCTTCTTCTTCTTCTTCTTCTTCTTCTTCTTCTTCTTCTTCTTCTTCTTCTTCTCTTCTTCTTCTTCTTTTCTTCTTCTTCTTCTTCTTCTTCTTCTTCTTCTTCTTCTTCTTCTTCTTCTTCTTCTTCTTCTTTCTTCTTCTTCTTCTTCTTCTTCTTCTTCTTCTTCTTCTTCTTCTTCTTCTTCTTCTTCTTCTTCTTCTTCTTCTTCTTCTTCTTCTTCTCTTCTTCTTCTTCTTCTCTTCTTCTTCTTCTTCTTCTTCTTCTTCTTCTTCTTCTTCTTCTTCTTCTTCTTCTTCTTCTTCTTCTTCTTCTTCTTCTTCTTCTTCTTCTTCTTCTTCTTCTTCTTCTTTCTTCTTCTTCTTCTTCTTCTTCTTCTTCTTCTTCTTCTTCTTTTTCTTCTTCTTCTTCTTTCTTCTTCTTCTTCTTCTTCTTCTCCTCCTCCTCCTCCTCCTCCTCCTCCTCCTCCTCCTCCTCCTCCTCCTCCTCCTCCTCCTCCTCCTCCTCCTCCTCCTCCTCCTCCCTCCTCCTCTCTTCTTCTTCTTCTTCTTCTTCTTCTTCTTTCTTCTTCTTCTTCTTCTTCTTCTTCTTCTTCTTCTTCTTCTTCTTCTTCTTCTTCTTCTTCTTCTTCTTCTCTTCTTCTTCTTCTTCCTATTGTTATATTATTATTATTATTATTATTATTATTATTATTATTATTATTATTATTATTATTATTATTATTATTATTATTATTATTATTATTATTATTATTATTATTGCAGTCCACTCTAATAACCACAACACCTTGGTATCAGCGCCCAGAGGTTTGAGATAATGTGTCAAGTGAAATATTGGAATAAATGATATGATTAGTTATTATCAAAATATTAGATGTTTGATTGCCCAATGTCAATCTGTCATTCACTGTGTCGTCTTAATCTAATAATATTTGGGTTATGAAAATGTCCATTATCCAGATAATCATGTCACTGATGTAGGATGGGTGCGTTGAAGACAAATTTGTCCACTATCCATTTTTCGATTCCATTAAAAAATTAAATTCTTGTCACTTAACTTTACCTCTTTTCAAATACATAAATGAATAGGTTTGAGTTATTCTAATTGATGGTCTCCAAGATTGAGCAAAGTAAAAGATTATCTGTTATCCTATCCAGACTTTCCCTATTTAAAGTCTCATTTCTGGCCAAATACACTGCCTATTTTTCATTATTAAACACAGTAGTAAAACAAAAATTATAACAGAACGATACACCATACAAAAGGATTTTTTGATTTAGTCTTTTTTCAAGCTTCATCACTAAGAAAGTAATAAAGCAAGCATTTTCATGGATAGTTACTGTAAAAGTGGATTTTAGTAAAATAAGGTAGAATGTCCAATCCTGCTGGAAAATCTTTTAACCACCTCGGGCCTGAATACTCCTCGTAAATAGCTGTTGAATCGTATCGCCAGATGCCCATCGGTAAATAAATGTCACGACTGATCACTCCTTTGTCGAGAACAGGGGCCACGAGGACATCATCCCCAAGTAAAAATTCAGACTCAATCTTCAAAGCTTCAGAATCATAGGGAGACAACCACCAAATTGGTCTCAATATTGGCTCCCCTTTCCTGGCTGCATTTTTAGCCAGCGCTATTATTTTATTTGCGAAAGATTCATGCAAAGTTGTGTACTTTCTTGATATGCTGATTATTGTGTCATTGTAAAACCAAGGAGGAATGGAAAATTGGATGCTGGGCATTAGTGCTGTAGCTTGAAGCCATCGGATAAATAATTCAGGATCCGGTAGTACAGTTTTATCGATATTTCCCGGACTGTAAGCATTTCCGCCAACCATGTCAGGAAGAACAAAAGGATATCCCATAAGACCCATTGTCAGAGCACAGGGTATAAGCGTCTTTAATCCTTTGTCGTGTTCCCAGTTACTGTCCCTATCTATCATTCTTACAAGTATTGGTAGATTTTGACTCTTAAAAGCCGTTCGAACTTCTTGTCTTCTGTGGGTCTTATCTGCTTCAAATGCCATCTGAGCGTACAATTTTGAGAATAAGTTAGGACTTACCATGGGATTTTTCACTTTGTACACCCCTGGCAAAAAATTTGTCTCCCCAGCGTCAAATTTGAAAGACGTGACATTGAATTTGCTTTGCAGTATACTTGTTTTGTTCAAGTACCATGCTACTGAAGATGGGTTTGTCAAGTCTAAAATGCCTGCATGTACTCCTCTCCACCAATGAGTTAAAGCCGGTTCATCTGAAGTTAATGACTTGATCAAAAGCCCATCATTAGATAGTTCCTCAAATGCTGAAGAATCATTGTTGAAAAATGGGTGCATCCACACTGTGAGAGGGATGCTCATTTCTGTCAAGTTGGAAATCATTTCTTTAGCATCCGGAAATTTTTCTGGATCAAATTCAAAATCACCGTATTTGGAAGTCCATTTGTCGTCCAATTCAAGCTGAGATACCCCGAAAGAATGATTTTTTATTTCATGGGCAAATTCTAAAACCTTTTCTTGATCCACCTCCGCCTTATATCGAGCCCAGGTTGACCAGATTGGATACCTTAGAATATCTTCTGATGGAATCTGTGTCGGTGTAGGCAAATATCTTTTTGCCATTCCCTTCCACAATTCAGTGATATCCGATGCTTGGCAAATGTCATAACTTTGAATTGGCTCCTCTTTGACATTGAAGTAAGGCGTTTCTTGACCTATTTTTCCGTAAAGACATAAAAGCCCTGAGTCATTTTCATTCACTCTCAAGTAGCTAGAACTGTTTTCATGCACATATATTCCTACTCCAGAAGATGAAATAACTAGTGCTTCGATTACATCCCCAATGTTATGTTCTAGAAAACCGTCCCCAGTGACATAGGGTGCAGATGATATGGATTCTTTATTAAGTGGCCAAAACTGGAAGGCATCCTCAAATCCACCAAACCAATATGACTGTTTCATGTCAAAACAGTCCATTGGTGTTTCCATTGATCCATTTGGCATATTCCATTGCACTTGTATACAGTGGATTGGCAAATCACTTCCTTGTATTTTTTGAAAATTCAGATTTGAACCATCCTCCCAGTCGAAATTCAGGTTTCCTGTATTTTCCCATGAGTCAGTAAGAGTCATTTTCGAATCATTGTGTATCCCTTTTGCCAGAATGGCGTTGGTAAAAAACTTTGTATTTGCTTTTGAAACTTTATGAAAATTCAGATTTATTTGATCTTCATGAATTTCTAAAGATGCAAATTGGCTAAGGTTGAATTGTGTGACTGGCTCATAGATTTTGGGACTATCGTTGTCATCTGATGTCTTTCTCCAAATTATAACGCAGATTCCAGCCACAAGACACAATGTGAGCACAACACATAAAGTTGTTACGACTTGTCGCTTTCGCATCTTTGTTGATTCTGGGAATGTATTAATTTTAGAATACAATGTTATTGTTTTTATGTATTATTCTGCGATTCAAATAAAACTTATATTGATGTAAAGTACAGTGGAGGTCTTAAGCCTCCGTCATATAAAAAAATTGCTTGCGAAATTACATTAGAGTTTGGGTGTATGAATGGTGGTGGAGAAGAAGAGGATGAAGAAGAAGAAAAAGAAGAAGGCGGAGGAGGAGGGGGACGAAAGAAGAAGGAGAGAGTAAAAAGAAAATGATGATTAGCAAAGGAGTACGAAAAGGGTGAAAAGGGGGCCATGACTGTGATATCATAGTTATCTTATATTTGGAAATTGGATTTTTAGTAACAACTTGACCAATCATCACCAAACGTGCATGGTGTTTACAATTGACATGAAGATGGTTTGCATGTATTATGAGATAAGATATCGTGATAATTTTTCGAAATATCAAATTTGTTTTGTTAAATTTCATCGAAAACTGACACCATCAATTTTAGCATGTGTGTTAATCTTCTGCTAAGGGATTATGACAATGATTGTAAATACAATCAATTTCGATATTTATATGAACCATTTTCCGTTCTCGACAATGGGAATTAATTCTACTATGAGTGAAATATATAAAATACTAAATGAGGTAAATATCTCTCCATGTCCAAATAAAAAGCTCTGTGTAGTTCTCTTAGAAGTCGAAAAATGTATCTATGTATGTATTGTCTATCAAGGCAGTTGAAATTGAGTTCAATTTTATTCAACACTTTAATCATCAATTTGGAGTTGATCGACGATGATGATGATGATGATAATAATAATAATAATAATAATAATAATAATAATAATAATAATAATAAAAATAATAATAATAATAATAATAATAATAATAATAATAATAATATTAATAATAACTAATAATAATAATAATAATTATTATAATATTGATGACGATGATGATGATGATAATATAATAATAATAATAATAATAATAATAATAATAATAAGAAGAAGAAGAAGAAGAAGAAGAAGAAGAAGAAGAAGAAGAAGAAGAAGAAGAAGAAGAAGAAGAATACAGTGCACTCTGGATACGTCGACGTTGCCTAAGTCGATTTTTACCCAAGTCGATTTTTTTTCTTGGTCCCTCCCCCTTCTTCCTATATAACATCCGTAAAAAAAAAAAAAACAAAACTCCACATAAGTCGAAGTCGCTTAAGTCGATGTTCTTATCACTCATGACTACAATCAAATCACAAATAAACAAGTATTTCCATTGGTGAAAAAAGCTACCAGTAAGAATTTTAAGTGGTTAAGAATATCCGCGAACGATTGGCGCACATCGATGTGATGTAGGTGCTTTGCCTGACGTCCGTGTTCAATGTACACGAGCAGTATTGAATAACTTTAATTTCTCCATCTCAAATTTTACATTGTCGCAACTTCAAGTTCAAGATTTTTTTTGGTTCTAATCCCAGGCCATCCTATGTCATGGCCCTCTTAATTAGTATCAATTTTATAAAGAATTCAAGTCAAGTCTACAACTACAATATGGCAAACCTACCGCGGAAAAGAAAGATTCGATGCATTTGGAAAGTTTGGCATGCGACAGAAAATCATCGAATAGGAAATTGGCATACCAGCTATTTCTGTCTCGACAATTTACAAGAAGCATGACCTTGACCTAGAGGCTCCTACCCTTCCGCTTTTTGCGGAATAATTTCACTTAATTGGTATACATTCCACATTCAAGGCAAAAAATCCGCTTTTTACCTTTCACATCGAGGAAAATTAAAAAAAAAAAAAAATCTCTAGTGAAAAAAAAGTGAGCTATGAATTATTTCGTCAGCATCTCCTATGGTCAATCAACACACATTTTGTGTATGATTAGTCCCTTCAAAGTGTGTGCTGCTGATGTCGGATAATATTATATGTTTGGGAGGGGGGTTGACCGAAGTATTATTATTATTATTGTGACTCCAATTCGTGAGGTCAATGACCTTGGTAATTATATATGTTGGCTTCAATCGGTAATAATATTATTGAGTACGGTGAGCTTCTTTCCCTATTTAATTTTAGCCTTGTGTCCGTGTATGTGTGTGTGTGTGTGTGTGTGTGTGTGTGTGTACCGGCACGCGCGTTTGCTTAATTAGGTGTGAGTGTGGGGGAGGGTCCTGACAAGGTTAAATCCATCCATTCAATGCTTTGCTCTCAGACGGCCAGGACCTGTGTGTTCTCTATTATTATTTGACCCCATTCTTAGTCTTTACACAATCTGTACATTTTTACACATTTTTTATTTTTAATCATTTGAGTACTTTTGGATTGTCTATTACATTTTCTGTTGCAAAGCATGTCATAGTCGATAACAGTAAGTTGATTCCGCTTTTTTATCTCAAATTCCGATTTTTATGTACTCTGATTCCTCTATGGGGCTATTGGGGGTAGGAGCCTCTGATGACCACTACAGAGACCGCGCGATATGAAGGGACATACTTATTCTAGATTGGGTTGCTTTGTTGAAATGCGTTTTTGCTCATTTGGTTACACTCCGGTTAAGTTGATTTTCGGATAAGTCGATTTTTTTCTCGGTTCCACTGGGTATCGTCTTATCCGGAGTCCACTGTAATAATAAAATAATAATGGTAATGGTAATATTGATAATATAATAATAATAATAATAATAATAATAATAATAATAATAACAATAATAATAATGATGATGGTGATGATGATGATGATAATGATAATGATTATTATGATGGTGATAATAACAATAACAATAGTAGTAGTAGTAATAGTAGTAGTAGTAGTAGTAGTAGTATAGTAGTGGTAGTAGCAGTAGTAGTAGTAGTAGTAGTAGTAGTAGTAGCAGTTGTTGTTGTAGTTGTAGTAGTAGTAATAGACGTGGGGGTAGTGGTGGAAGTAATAGATGTAGTAGTGGTAGTATTAAAATTTGATGTATTAGTGTTACTATAGTATCCATCAGTAGTAGTAGTAGTATATAGTGTATTAGTAGTAGTAGTAGTAGCAATAGTCGTAATGCTGAAAACTTACAATATAGCGCTATAACTTTAACTCCGAGATATAGATAGTATGCGCCTGGCTAAGAAGCTCACAACATTGCCATCCAAAAGTATAACCGACCAAAACAGCAATAACAAGACCCAAGTGACGTCAACTTTGTATAGATAGAACGAAGATGACGTCAATCAGGCATTTATTATTTTTTTTGCCATCCGCCTTTGTGAGTAATTCTCACGAAACTATTTTAACCAGACTATAGATAGTATGCGCTTGGCTAAGAAGAAGCTCATAACATTGCCATCCGGAAGTATAACGGACCAACACACAAAACTGTGTGTATCCATGAACGTTTATAGTCAGGTTAATACAGTTCAGGGAGCATTACTCATAAACGCGGATGGCAAAAAAAAAAAACAATAACAAAGACCTGAGTGACGTCATCTTCGAACTATCTATAGATAGTATGCGCTTGGCTAAGAAGCTCATAACATTGCCATCCGGAAGTGTAACAGACCAACACACAAAAGTTTGTGTAACCACGATCGTTTACAGTCTGTTTAATACAGTTCAGTGAGCATTACTCATAAACGCGGATGGCAAAAAATAAAAATAAAAAAAATAACAAAGTCCTGATTGACGTCATCTTCGTTCTATCTATACGCGTTCATGGTTACACATAGTTTTGTGTGTTGGTCCGTTACACTTCCGGATGGCAATGTTATGAACTTCTTAGCCAAGTGCATACTATCTATAAGACTCTTAGCGCTCACACTCAAATTACAAATGTCTTTGGCTGAGACATACTCACTCACACAAACACACAGACACACAACACAAGACAGACGCCCTATCTTACTTTTCATATTATCATCTACTTAAATCGTTTTTAAGTTTTAAGCGAACGGTTAAATGTAGATAAAGATCCCATTTTTTAAATTAGAGTAATAATAGCACTGTGTTATAGTAGTAGTAGTAGTAGTAGTAGTAGTAGTAGTAGTAGTAGTAGTAGTAGTAGATGTAGTAGTTGTAGTAGTAGTAGTAGTAGTAGTAGTAGTAGTAGTAGTAGTAGTAGTAGTAGTAGATGTAGTAGTTGTAGTAGTAGTAGTATGAGTAGTGGATGTAGCAGCAGTAGTAGTGGTACTAGTAATAGCAGTAGATAATAGTTGGAGAAGTAGTAGTAGTATTAGAAGTAATAGTAGATGTTTGATGTAGCGATACTAATCAATCACATATGTACCTTTCTGCCTTTATTTATCCAATCGCAGAAAATTTACAAATTGCACTTAAATCAAAACCATGAGTACAACAAAACTTAAGGATGCACAGTTTATCCCGGGACCGAATTGGTGTCCTTTGTATTTGTTTAAAGATATATGCCGATCAGAATACACCTTCAATCAATACGAATGTAGGCGGATGTTCAATGTGGTTAAGAGTTAGATACTATGATCAGCGATAGCGAGGAGTTTAAGATAACATTAAAATTGATAACATTATAATATTATTACAGCCATGTTTGGACATTAGTTACTATTTCAGGCTGTCCATCAGTCTAGCCTTCTCTTAAATGTGGCCCCTCGCATCAATCTGGTACTATGTCGGAGTGGTAAAATTAAGAAAATTGAGTTTAAATTTAAATTCAAAATGGCCATAATTTGGAATTATTGATGCCATGCGCTTCGGTAACAAACCCACAACATCCGCGAACCGGATAAAACGTACCAACAGGCAAAACCATAGTGTAGCATTGAACGAATTTTCTCAGTGAGCCTTATGGTGATAACTTTGGTTGACAACGGTGCACGGTGATCAAGAAGTTCAGACATGATTTCGTTAAAAATAGAAACTTTGTTACAAACATTTTGGAAGTTAAAGTACCAAGATTCATCCTCCTTAGTGAGAAAATCCACTTTCACTCAAATTTTAAATTTAAGCAGAAAACTCAATTTTAAGCACAAGATTCACCCCGACATTATAACGTTTTGAGACGATTAGACACATATTCATTATAAAATTTTTCAGGGATGATCGTCACGGTACAGTAGACGTCAAACTTTATTTTGATTGTTTTGTTTTTTTCTTCTACAAAAATCAACAGTCAGAATATCGTAAGAATTAGCCTTGATTTTTATATAAAAGAAAATTAAATGTAAGTGTCTGTAGTTAAGATAGTAGAGAATATCCACTCATTTCTGGTGTGATCAATGCTTTTCATATGAGAAAAAAATTCCCTTTGAGGGACTGATTAAATTATGGAGTCACCGAATATCAATTTCTTGATGTCGACATCACTCATGTTCCAGGTTACACATAGTTTTGTGTATTGGTCCGTTATATTTCCGGATGGCAACGTTTGAGTTTCTGAACCAAACGCATAGCATCTATTAGGTTCCAGATAGAGTTACTCCTCTCCTCACTCACAATTTTAATACTCTATTGATGATGTGCTTTTGCCCCCCCCCCCCCCCCTCAAAAAAACAAAAAAAAAAACAACAAAAAAACAACAACAAAAAAACAAAAAAAAAAACAAGACATAACAAAAAAAAAAAAAACAACACAAAAAAAACAAAAACAATACAAACAAAATAAATACCCCCCCCCCTCCACACACACACACAAACAAACGAAAAAAAAATAAGCACACAAAACAATGTGTAACCTTAAAAGTTTTTTGTCTGATTAATACTATTTAGTGAGAACTAATCATAAAAATGGCTGGCTAAAAACAATAACAGCGACCTCAGTGACGTCAATTTCGTTCTATCTATAAAAGCTCAAGGTGACACAATTTTTTTCCGGCTGGCGGATGTAATGATTTTTTTTTTTTTGGTATAAACTCAACGCATCAATAGTCTATTTGTTAAGCGTTTATTAAAATGCTCACAACATCCGCCAGCCAAATTAAACATACCTACCAACACACACAATTTTGTGTCACCTTTAACGTTTATAGTCTGATAGAATTTAGTGAGAACTAATCACTAACCGTTCTCAAAATAAGAACAAAGGGCTGGAGACGTTATTTTCGTTTCTTCTTTAGACGATCAAAAAACAAAAAATCTTGTCTGTAAAGGTGTTCCTATGGATGGTTTTAGTTGTTCCCGAATTGTTGTTCCTATTTAGGTTTTCTTTCAAAGTAAGTTGCACGACTCCGCGGGTCACTAGACACCGTTTCACTGCCTGTCCTACTATCGATTTCATCTTCTTGACTAGGAAAGTTGCTTACGAATGGGAGAGTAGATAGATGAAAAGTGTTAGCAATTAGATAGCAACACGTCAGTGTCCCTCCAGATTGCCTGTTATAAAAGAAATATTACATAAGGCAGGTAAAGTAATAATATATTTGTCTTTGCATCATGAGGTTGATTTTAAAAACATAACCATTGCAGTGCAGAGAGAATTCAACTCAAATTTTTGTGATTTGTGAAGTCGAATGAATGAAATTGGTCGTGGGATTGGGATGGTGAGATGCAGAGAGAAGGATGGTAGTGGGGATGGGGAGATGGGAGTTGTGTTTTCTACATTTTCATCTCATGTCCTATTCCTATTAGAGAAGTCCCCCCCCCCCCCCCCGTAAGCCACCTCGATACGATGACGATATATAATTATATATTATATATCATAGGACCTGAACTTAAACACATAGAATGCACTGGCACGGCTTCACTTCAACAACATCAACTCATCAACTGGTATTCTTCCATTCTGTTTTTAAATCATTCATTATGATGATAATAATACCAAACAGTGGTATCTAATTCTAATGATGAATCATATTAATTAATGATGATGTTGATAATAATAATAATAATAATAATAATAATAATAATAATAATAATAATAATAATAATAATAATAATAATGTAAGAGTAAGCAAATAACAACAAGAAGAACCAAAAAAAAAAAAAAAATGAATATTTTACAGGACATTGAAAAATAGTTGTAACATGAATTTAGATAATTAAAAGGCGTTCATTAGCATATTTTGCACTGATGAATTAATATTTTAATTTTTAGAATATTTTTATTAACAAATGTTTTTAATTCAATTTCAATTGAATATTTTTAATGAAGAATGCAGGAAATCTTAATTTTTATCTGAAATTTATAAATAAACCCTAACCTGATCAGAAACAAAATTTCATCTCCCTGTCTTTAGACAGAACGTAGGCAACACCATCAGATTATTCATTCATAATCCCACCACTGCATTCATGAATAAGCAAATGGATAGATGGACGGTGACATAATCAAGCAAGCAGTGATTTGGTCGGGGGGAGACAACAAAAATATAAAACAGCATCTCAGTCGAACTTCTTCCTCTGTCAGGCTATATATTTGTTATTGATAATAATGACAATACATGTGTTAGGTGTCACGCAAATAGCGCATTATCTAGTGTTAAGTCAGGTGCTGCACAATCTGTGCAGCATATAGTGTACTTGCGAGGTTGTGCTAGTTACTGCGCAAAACATATTCTCTGTGACTGATAGCGCCTATTTTATTGAGTTAACTGTTGTGTTTTGCCTTTTACTTTTATGCTTATAATTTATCAATGTTGAAGCAACTGCTATATTAAATTTGAGTTGGAAGACTGTGATATCCAGCAGTGATAGACTTACATCCTATCCAAAGGGTAACAAGAAATTGCTATTGATTGTTTCACACTACAGAAACCAAGATAAACTCAGCTCAGCTCCATGGGCCTGATGGTTCTGAAAGACTACTTTAAAAAAGAATTAAATTTATCTTTTTTTTTAAATTATTTTTTTATTTTAATTTTTTTAAAGCATTTTTGGGGTGATATCTAAGTTTTTTATTTATATATTTTTAATTCCTGCGCAACCTAAAAAAGGCTGAAAATTTTTATAGATTTGCTTCTTTACGAGCTATCTATAATTATATAATATTTTGAGATATTTAATCATATATACATATGGCAGAAAACACAAGAAGGCCCAAAATGGGGGTCTCCTTTTGAAATAAACTTATTTCTATGAAAAAATCCAAATTCACTTATTTTTTTGTGTGTTTTGTGTTGATTTATGGTTAAGGAACCTGTGTGAGCAGTTTGAAAAAAAAATATTTTGTTGTTATTAAGATATTGTTTGTTGAAGTGTTTTTTTATGGGTTTTGGCGACAACAAACGTTTTCATTTCAGCCACGGTAGTTTCGGAAAACTGCGTTAAAGAAACATGAAATCAACTCAGAAATTCTTTGAATGGCCATATTTTGTGAAATAAAACATTAAAAAATCGGAGAATGAGTTTCATTTTTAAAAATAATTATGATTTCATGCTTAAAATAAAGAAAAACGGCCGTTTTAGAAAACACAAAGTTTTGGGGACTTCGTAATTCTTCCATAGCGAGGCTCTTACTTCCTGTAAAATACGAGTCAAAACATCCGGTGTCTACATCGTTTTTCCATAGCTGGTGAGTAGAAAAGTGCCAGAAGACAATAGAGAATAAAAATTTTTTTCGCGGCGGTGGTGGGGTTTGAACCTGCGACCTTATTGGTACGACAACTACGCCTGGCAGGTGAGAGCGTGGCTCTACCGTGTGAGCTATCCACGAACACAAAAAATATTCGTTTCAAACCCAAAGTCATTTCTAGATCCCTCTCTCACCCACTTCTTGAGATCGCCGATTCGTTCACCACCATCGCGAAGTAATTTTGACCAGCAGTTAAGCTTAATTAACAGCCAATATTCTCATCACAAACATATAACATAGAAACGATTGAGACATTGAGTATGCTCCGGCGTATGGGGTGAATTTTTAATTCAGAAAAGTGAGTGGAGCAGGCACTTATGTTGGTAACAACAAGATATGAAGTGAGTAGAAAAGTGCCAGAAGACAATAGAGAATAAAAATTTTTTTCGCGGCGGTGGTGGGGTTTGAACCTGCGACCTTATTGGTACGACAACTACGCCTGGCAGGTGAGAGCGTGGCTCTACCGTGTGAGCTATCCACGAACACAAAAAATATTCGTTTCAAACCCAAAGTCATTTCTAGATCCCTCTCTCACCCACTTCTTGAGATCGCCGATTCGTTCACCACCATCGCGAAGTAATTTTGACCAGCAGTTAAGCTTAACAGCCAATATTCTCATCACAAACATATAACATAGAAACGATTGAGACATTGAGTATGCTCCGGCGTATGGGGTGAATTTTTAATTCAGAAAAGTGAGTGGAGCAGGCACTTATGTTGGTAACAACAAGATATGAAGTGAGTAGAAAAGTGCCAGAAGACAATAGAGAATAAAAATTTTTTTCGCGGCGGTGGTGGGGTTTGAACCTGCGACCTTATTGGTACGACAACTACGCCTGGCAGGTGAGAGCGTGGCTCTACCGTGTGAGCTATCCACGAACACAAAAAATATTCGTTTCAAACCCAAAGTCATTTCTAGATCCCTCTCTCACCCACTTCTTGAGATCGCCGATTCGTTCACCACCATCGCGAAGTAATTTTGACCAGCAGTTAAGCTTAACAGCCAATATTCTCATCACAAACATATAACATAGAAACGATTGAGACATTGAGTATGCTCCGGCGTATGGGGTGAATTTTTAATTCAGAAAAGTGAGTGGAGCAGGCACTTATGTTGGTAACAACAAGATATGAAGTGAGTAGAAAAGTGCCAGAAGACAATAGAGAATAAAATATTTTTTTCGCGGCGGTGGTGGGGTTTGAACCTGCGACCTTATTGGTACGACAACTACGCCTGGCAGGTGAGAGCGTGGCTCTACCGTGTGAGCTATCCACGAACACAAAAAATATTCGTTTCAAACCCAAAGTCATTTCTAGATCCCTCTCTCACCCACTTCTTGAGATCGCCGATTCGTTCACCACCATCGCGAAGTAATTTTGACCAGCAGTTAAGCTTAACAGCCAATATTCTCATCACAAACATATAACATAGAAACGATTGAGACATTGAGTATGCTCCGGCGTATGGGGTGAATTTTTAATTCAGAAAAGTGAGTGGAGCAGGCACTTATGTTGGTAACAACAAGATATGAAGTGAGTAGAAAAAAAATTTTTATTCTCTATTGTCTTCTGGCACTTTTCTACTCACTTCATATCTTGTTGTTACCAACATAAGTGCCTGCTCCACTCACTTTTCTGAATTAAAAATTCACCCCATACGCCGGAGCATACTCAATGTCTCAATCGTTTCTATGTTATATGTTTGTGATGAGAATATTGGCTGTTAAGCTTAACTGCTGGTCAAAATTACTTCGCGATGGTGGTGAACGAATCGGCGATCTCAAGAAGTGGGTGAGAGAGGGATCTAGAAATGACTTTGGGTTTGAAACGAATATTTTTTGTGTTCGTGGATAGCTCACACGGTAGAGCCACGCTCTCACCTGCCAGGCGTAGTTGTCGTACCAATAAGGTCGCAGGTTCAAACCCCACCACTGCCGCGAAAAAATTTTTTATTCTCTATTGTCTTCTGGCACTTTTCTACTCACTTCATATCTTGTTGTTACCAACATAAGTGCCTGCTCCACTCACTTTTCTGAATTAAAAATTTTTCCATAGCTGCAGTTTTTGTTTACGGCCCTAAAACGTTATCCGATAACTTCGACGAGTGAAAATTGGTAAGTTGACTATTTTTATTATAATTTTAAGTATTTTAGTATAATCAATGTGAAATTCAAAGGATTTGTGTTAGTTTTAATGCCCGTTTTTCTGTGTGTCGCTCTTCCATAGCAGTTTTTCCATAGCAGAATCAAGCCGGCTTCGATTGTTTTGATTCTGATAATTCCATTTCTAACCCCTGAAAGTCGATAATCGACTTATTTTATTGTAAATATATGATGAATAACAAGATAGAAACCCACAACTACGCAGGATGATGTTATTTTGGCTTGAAATGCCTTGATTTAATGTGCGATACGGCAAAGTTTGGAAAACTGCTATGCCACAGAATAGCGAAACCAATATGGCGGCTGATTCACGATAATGGCATGGCTGGCGACCCATAAGAAATCAACTAAATTTAGATTAAATTTATGAAAATGATAAATAGACGTTATTTTTATCAAATTTGAATAGAATTATGTTCCCTTTCATTTAATTTGATTCCCACCATTTTTCTTTCTTGTATGATTCAGATAACATCAGTAAAATTTCTCTAATTAGTTGTACATTTATTTCAGCTACTTTTCTTCATATAAATATTTCAATGATTATATGTTATTAGACTCATTATTAATATTATTTGCTAATTTGTATATTTTTCTTTGGGCAGGTTCTTTTATTATTTCATATTGCATTACACTTCTTAACATATGAGATATAAACACAACTTTCTATTTGACTTTAATGTAATACCAGAACCATATTTACTTATCTTTCCCAGATCAGACTGTCCAGTGGTGAAGGTGGGGGAGTACCTCAAAATAACATGCGAGATAAACAAGTTCACAAAGACTTTTTTTGCTGTTGTAAGAAGTTTTTCATACCTTTAATGCAATATTTTGTAATATTTATAACTCATTTTCATGTTTTCTGAAGTTGCAGGTGGTAAGTAAGCTGTTGTTTGACTTTGAAATTTGAAATTTTTTTTTATGATAAGAATATACCTATCATCTTGTTTCTTGTAATTTTTCCACAGGTTTCAACCCCACCAGAGCCTTCTTCTGATGCTCCATTCGTGCGATTCATGCGGAAGGGCCCTGGCAAGAGTTATGTGTTTGGTGATGTTCCAGATGAAAGCTTCATCAGTCAGGGCCCTCCGGACAACTACCGCTGGACGAAAGTGCCCTCGGAGCAAGTTACGATTGATAACAGGGGGCACTATTTTTTAAAATTATAATTGATTGTATATATTAACCTTTATTTGTATTTGCTGTATATATTAGATTTATTGATTATTTATAACATTTCAAAGAATTTTATACTTTAAAATAAAAAAAACATGAAAACTTCAAATTTTTCCGACTCGTGTCCTTTTGTATTTTTTTTTTTTTTACATTAAAAAAAAAAAATGGCATGAATCCTGCTATTATTTTGAGAAAAATGCATGGGCTGCTTAGTTATGCTGTTTTAAGATGATTTCAAATGCCTGGGGGCAGGTTTGCATTGAAATTTTGGTGATCCTGAGAATTACCAGAAATTTTCAAAAAAACGGAAGAGTTGTCTTTCTTTGACAATTTCTCTTCATGTAAGAGGCCTGCTGCTCTCAAAAGCTATTTTTTCTGAATCTGCAATGATTAACCTTTCATTTGATACCAAATATGATGTGTTTGGAGTATTTTGAAAATTGGTCAAAATGGGCCCCAAAATGAAAACCCTCTGAGACCCTTTGTGTTTTCCGCCATATATATATATGATTAAACTTCTCAAAATGGTTTTATATCAGGATGAACAAAATGCCAAACATTGAATCTATCATCACGAATATAATAAAGTTTTCCGTACAAAACCAGGTGCTCTTTTGGAGAAAACAAGTACTGTTTATTGTACTGTAGGGGACTGGAATTATGTATTTTTGAACATTTGAATATTATTAAGATCATTTTAAGAAATAAAAATTTTATGACCCACCGTGGCATAATACCAGATTCTGCTCTTTTTGTTGTATATAAAGGGGCTCTTTTAGACACTTTAAAAACTTTTGAAATCAGATGATCAAACTTATTTTTCAGATTTTTACTGATGAGCAAGTAATAAACCATGTTTGTTCGTGGAAGAGGTAGAGGAAATCGGAACCAACCAACTTCACAACCCAGTCAATCTTTTAATCCTTGGTCACAATCAAGGGGTAGAGCATCTGCTAATCAAAATGGACATAATGCAAGAAAACCAGGAGTGGTGAAATCACAGTCAGTGGATTCACATGGTGGATCAAGTAATGCTGATAATAGTTTGGAAAAAAGTATGGTGATAATTAGATTCAAAAAGTATATATATATATATATATATATATATATATATATATATATATATATATATTATATATATATATATATATATATATATATATATATATATATGTATATATATATATATATATATATATATGTATATATATATATATATATATATATATATATATATATATATATATATATATATATATATATATATATATATATATATATATATATATATATATATATATACAACATCTATAATTTTTCTTTTGTATCTTTTTCTCTATTGTTCATTTACTTTTTTTTTTTAATGTCACTCAAATCTTCAAAAATAGCCTGGTTATAACCAAAAACAGTTTTAAAAGTTATCTATGGATGATTAAAATATGGTAAACTGAAAAGGACTTGAATAAATAGAGTTATTCTCTGATGCCGCTACAAATGCATTCAATGACATGAGCTGGAGCGGGTTTTTAATTTTTTGTTTGTTTTTGTTTTTTTTTAGCACAATATCACTAAACATACTCAAAGCTCTTTACAAGGTTGCCCCTAGCCAGTAGCAATAACATGTAGGATGGGACATGACATCTGTAAGGTGATATTACAATTTCTTTAGACTGAGTTAATGCTGTTCACCACCGGATATTCATTTTACACCGGAATATGGTTAGAGAATTTAAGTAAAGAGCCTATTTCAAGACTCACCTTTGCATCGCTCAGAACAGGATCTGAACTGGGAACCTGCCGGTCCTATGTGTGTGCTATACAACAAGACCACAAAGCTGCAAATAAATGACAAAAGTTTAACACTGATAATAATATATTACTTAGTTAAAGTTCAGGTTATGCCAACATAATCCAACTTATTTGTATTGTGGGTTTAAGAAAGAAATGGTTTTGAAATGGAAATTTTTGTTTTTAAATGTTCAAAATGAAATTATGCCATTCTTACTCATTTTGTTTTTTTAAAATGTTGGTGTACCTTGTCTGCTGTGAGTCATTTGCAAAAGCTGTCCGTTAGATGAGCAGTAATTTTACTATGAATTGCAGCAATTTCTCTAAGATGGGAGTGGCAAGTTGTTACATTGAATCTATAATATTCCTAGAAAAAAATGTTTTGATTTATCAGAGTTGTCATCAAATAACTTTGCTAAGTTCACAATTAATCGAAACAGTTTGGTTTCTCTTGTAGTTTTATAATCAATGTTGATCTCCTAATTTTGTTGTCAGTTTTTAAAGATTATTTAAAGATCCATAGAATACATTTTAAGTTGCATTAACTGTAGCACAATTAAGCATGTCATATTGATTTGATTTTAATGTTTCTTTATAAAGGTCAGAGGAATGCAGAGGAGTTGTTTGCAAAGGCACGAAGTGAGCACCTGCAGTCAGCTCAAAAATTGTTGGAAGGTGACAATGAAAATGAGATTGAATCCTCAGACGACGAAGAAGAAGACATTGGAAATGTTGTTCTTGCTGGTGTTTTCAAATCCTATGCAAGTACATATGGTATGTAAAATATCTCACTGTTGTGAATTTTATGTCACAACTACTACACACGGATACCCCACCTATATTGTGATATGACTTATGAGTTATGTGAAATCAAATGCATTTTTTATTTGAAATGCTTTATAATGGTTTTTATTATCGATATCATAGTACTGACTGTAAATTTTTTATCATTCATTTGACAGAAAATCAAAACCAAGATGAAATTGAGTCTGCTCAAGAAAAACTCCTTCACTCTTTTCGATCTGGGACATCAGCTTGTCTTGTCTGCATAGAATCCATCAAAAAAGAGGACCCTGTATGTTTTATTTCAATTTTGACATTTTAAAGGAAAGGAAAATGTAGCATTGAAATTAAAGATAATAGATATTACAAAGTTTAAGATTAACTTTGTTTCTCATCAGTTTGATCAAATTCAGTAGTGAGAAATTAAAGGAAATCATATGGTTAATACTTTTATATCTCAAAAGACAATAACTCTTCTCAGACGCAAAATTCAAGGTAATAGGGACAATTGTATGGTAGAAAAATTGGGGGAGGGGGGGGGGGGGGGGTGTGCATTTAAAATTCGTCATAAAGTGTTATAATATATTACTAATGTTAATTATATATTCACAAGTTCGGGGATAAAGCATACACAAGTGACAATTCAAAAAGTTATTGAATAAACCAGAAAGAGATATAACGAGTAGAAGCTTGCAAAATGCAATAACATGATGCCTCATCACCTAAAACAAACCACCGGGAAACTTGCATCAGAATTTAATCCTCCAAGAGTAAATGCAGCATTGTTAATGACTAATTCCCAAACTACATTGACTTACCAACAAAAAAAAACATTCGGAAAAAAATCATTTAAGGTCCGCCAAACATTTCCACACCTTGTTTCTCCCCAAACAGATATATATCTGCTCATTTTTCTTGTGCTTTTTGAAAGATATTAACATTTCTCATTTATTTTCAATATCTTTCTTTTCTTTGATTTGTTTTTCTTCCTATTTTTTTTTTTTTTTTTGTATATATGTATTTCTGTTTGCTTTTGTTGCAGATGTGGAGCTGTAAAGGCTGTTACTGTATGTTTCATATTCCTTGCATCCAAAAATGGGTAAAGGAGGGAGTTTATCACAAACAATATGTTTCTGGTGATCTAAATACAACCAAGCCTTCACACAATATACCATGGAATTGGTAAGAATGGAAATCAACCATGGATAAATCCTACTCACCTACGTATTTTGGAAATGTTTTAATTAAATGATATTCAATTTGAAATTGGTTTCATGTAACTTTACTTGATATTGATCAGCAAGGAATTTTTGCCCAACCTGTACATTAACACATTTTACTTTATTTGATTTTAAATCGTTCTTGTTCCCACTCCCATGATTTATTAAGAGTAAGGAATGCAGATTACATTCATATTTTGCACTCAAAATTTATTTTTTTAAAATAGAGAATGATAATTAACTACTTAATTGTCTGATTCTATCTGAAGAATTTTTACCATTGAGTTTTATTATTAATTTTTTTCTCTTATTATGATAATAGTCCCAAATGTAGATTTGAGTATGATCAAAAAGAATGCCCGACACATTACTACTGTTTCTGTGGCAAGCAAAGAGACCCAAAGTTTGATCCTTGGAATGTTCCTCATTCTTGTGGAAATGTCTGTGGTCGTAAATTGAGACCAAATTGTGGACACACTTGCCTTTTGCTTTGTCATCCAGGTATGCCAATATTTTTTTAGATTAAAAAAAATGTCAAAGAAGAAGCTGTTTTTGTTTGACCAAATATTTGTCGTGCATTTGTGTATTGGAGTGTACTGTAATAGTTGGTTTTTATTTTGAACTCATTGATATTTTCATCTGTAAAACACCAAGAGTATGGTTATTCGTTGTTGAGTGCTAACTTTGTTTTGTTAGCTAAATGAAATTTATCATTTATAGACAGTTGTCAAGTCCATTCAATTTATTTTACAGGAATAAAATTCCAGGTGTTTACTGATTTTAGCAGGCCTATTTTAAAGCTAAAGTTACCCCATATATCACAGTCCCGTCACCTCCAATGTATGAATATAGAGTCTGAGCAGGATGAAATGAAATTGACCCCAGAATTATTAATTTTTAAATTCAATATTCCAGGTGCCTGCCCACCATGCCCTGTAATGATGCAATCTAAGTGTCACTGTGGAACCAGTAACCCTCGCATGGTACGATGTAGCGTCCGAAACTGGGCTTGTGGGAAGACATGTGGTAAAACTCTTTCATGTGGACAACACAAATGTCAAAACAAGTGTCATATGGGTAATGTATAGTACTCATTTTCTGTTCACCTGTTATATATGTATATCTCTGAAGGTAATTTAAAGTAATAATAATTTCATTTTTCTTTGGCTTTAGATTTATTTAGAAATTAGAATTGGTCTTATTAAACAACTAGTTTTACCTTGTGCTCATATTAAAAATGTTTAATTTTTGGAAAAGATTGGCTATTCTTTCATTGCCATTTTTATCTTTTAAATTCGATGTGGCTCAAATAATGATTTAGTTCAGAAATTATTTAAATATAAAAAACAATATAAAGACAATAGTTTCTTATCATTTCCCTTGTCAAGTCACTTTCATATTTCATCTGTCAGGTGAGTGTGAAGCGTGTACTAAGAAGAGTCTTCAGAGTTGTCTCTGTGCGAAGGAAAAGACACAGAGGCCTTGTGACAGTGTCTCTTGGCAATGTGAAGGGGTACAAGACCTATTTGTTCTTAGTTTTTGTTTAAATTTGTTTTCATGTGCTCACAGCCTAATACTTAGGATAATTTTTATTTTAAGATAAGTAGGTATGTGAGATATTTTGACGATGTCATTCTCTGTGTAACTGGTTTTGACTAAATTTTACAGGAGAGACCAAAAAAGAAAAATTTGCACACATTCTTGATGCAAAATAATGTCCATCATGTTTTGTTGATACGTCTTATTTATACTGCCCCTAGGTATCCCCACTGACTATGGGGTTTACTGGAAAGGAGTTCTGAACATTATTAGCTGACACAAATAAATAAATTTTTTTCCCAGTTACACGTTTAGAGAATGACACCATTGATACATGAGTCCTAAGTAATTTCTTAGGAGACAGTGGGCACTTATCGATATCCGACTCATGGTAAAGGGATCTATTTTCTGTTTCCTTCCATGTAAATCTGTTTGCTCCTTTTTTCTATGTATCTATGCGGCTATGTGGTCTTGTGTTATGACACTCGCTTTCGGATCGGAAGGTCCTGGGTTCGAGCCTCGCTCTGCGCATAGTTGAGTCCTTGGAAAAGGCTCTTTACTCTCATTCTCTCACCGTACTCAGGTGTAAAATGAGTACCTGGCCGTTAACAGCGTTGTCTCTGTCCGAAAAAATTATAATATTGCCTAACAGGCGTCATGTCCCGTCCTACATGTTAAGTGTTGCTGTTAGCCCATTGTAAAGCGCTTTGAGCACGTTTAGTGTATATTGCGCTTTATAAAAGCTCAATTATAAGAATTTGAAAAGTCCCATTTTGGCTATAATGGAATCTTTGAAACTTTAGGCAATTCAATAAATTCTCATAAAATGTGTCAAAAGTGCATATAATGATATCAAGTGAACAAATATAGTTAATCTACATTCAAAAGCTTCAGAATGATATGACATTACCTGAAAGAAGTCTAGTGATTTATTAAAATCTCTGATACAAATACATTTTCAAGTTAAAAAATACTTTTGTAGCTGTTGAAAATGCATGGTTTATGATCTATGATTACACCATTAGTTCAATACTTATTTTTAAAAATATGTTATAATGATATTTGACTCACTGTCACCTTGCATTTATCTGTTACCCTCATTATTTTGAAAAATGTCCTTTCCTTTTGTTTCATCCAATAATTCTGAATTTAATAAAATCTTTATTGATTTGATAGGTGTGTAAGAAGCATCTGAGTTGTGGTAATCATGTCTGTGAGAAAATTTGTCACAAAGGGCCTTGTGGTGATTGTCCCCGCTCCGGACCAAGAAAATGTCCCTGTGGAAAAAGTGGTACGTTTGTTCTAAAATATCATTGAACCACATAGATTTGTTTTACAAAGAATTCATTCCTCGACATTTATATTTATGGGATCCCAATATCAGGAACTTGTTGAGAGTAATTTACTCACATTTTCATCAATATCATCATCATTATTATCTTCATCTTCATCATCATCATCATCATCATCATCATCATCATCATTAATAACAATAGTAATAGTAATAATAATTATGATAATAATAATAATAATAATAATAATAATAATAATAATAATAATGATAATGATAATAATAATAATAATAATAATAATAATAATAATAATAATAATAATAATAATAATAATAACAATGATAATAAAATTGATAATATTTATTTTGATTAAACGATTTGTTTTTCTCCTTTCTGTTACCTTGAGACCTTGAGATTGAATAGCAGTTACTTTGTTTTATATATATATATATATATATATATATATATATATATATATATATATATATATATATATATATATATATATATATATATATATATATATATATATATATATATATATATATATATATCCTTTCTTAAAAAAATAAGCATTGTGGAGAATATTGTGCTTATTTGAGTCAATAAAAAAATTGATACGGCGCACAACTCTACTGAAAGATTTGAAAATTAAAATGTATTTTTTAGAGATAGATAAACAGATAACTTGATTTCCTTTTATAATTTAAAGTCAGTTTGAAAGTTCATTGAGTCAAACAGATATCATAAAATATGTACCAACGACGACACTTGACTCCCAAAATCAACTAATTTTGACTCTGTAAAAAGTTGTCAATTTGCGTCATCTATTTATGACATCAAGTATTCTTATAACTTCCGTTGTGTTGTGTGGGTGTTGGTATTTTTAAGCAAATCGTGGCATTCATAGTGATATTATTCACTTGATCACATGAAGGTATTTCAGTCGCCATTTTGATTCTTTTTTTACTATTAGGGTTAGCTCGAGATCGAGGATATTTCTTTTTCTATTAAGGTTAGTCATAAGTCTTAGTAAAGGTGCTAGGATGTTTGTTTTTCCATAAGTGAAGCAAAGGGGAGACATTCCGAAAGCTCCTACATCCCCAGTATTCTTTAAATTTGTATTTTCACCGTTGATATTTTGTCAGGCATTTATTTATTCAATTTGTCATTATATCTAGAAGTATTTTAAAAACTCTAGAACAAACCTTGATAGATTTGTGAAAGTTTAAAAATTCTTAATTTGACCATTGTTTTGATTTTCAGCTGCCATTTTGATTTGTTAAATATTGAAAGGTAGTGCAAAGCAGTCCGAGAGTTGTTTTTTTTTTCTTTCTATTAGGGTTAGCTCGAGAGGTTAGTCATAAGTCTTATTAAAGGTGCTAGGAAGTTTGTTTTTCCATAAGTTAAGTAAAGGGGAGACATTCCGAAAGCTCCTACATCCCCAGTATTCTTTAAATTTGTATTTTCACCTTTGCTCTTTTGTCAGGCGTTTATTTATTCAATTTGTCATGATTTTTTCTATTAGGGTTAGCTCGAGATCGGATTTTTTTTTTCCTATTAGGGTTAGTCATAAGTATTATTAAAGTGCTAGAGTGTTTGTTTTTCCTATTGGGGTTAATTAAAGGTACTAGGTTTAATTTTTTCTTGGGGTTAGTTGAGGGAATATATTATTCAATATATTATTGGGCCTCACAGAAAAATCAACCGAAGATATACCAAATTACACAGACAACGTTGTTTACCAATCTGCCCTCATTAAATGATGGTGAGTACAGTATCGAATGAAAATAGTTCTTTCCCCGCGAAATTGCTGGCTTTTTACTAGTATATATATATATATATATATATATATATATATATATATATATATATATATATATATATATATATATATTTTTTTTTTTTTTTTTTTTTTTTTGTTTTTTTTTGGTTTTTTTTTTTGTTACTGTCTAGTTAAAATTGAATGGATGTCACTTGAACTTGACATTAAACTGTTTATCACATTATTAAGTTCCCACATCCTTTACAGATTAAATATTCATTTCACATCATGGAAATTTGAGAAGAAATCCAAGGTCACAACATTTTTTGTTTGGTGTTTTTATTGTAGTTTTCTCGCTGCCATGCACAGAAGATGTGCCAAATTGTGGAGATACTTGTGGGAAACAGCTTTCTTGTGGAGAACACATGTGTATACAAAGATGTCATAAGGGATCTTGTGGGCAGGTTAGTTTGAGGTCGTCTGAACCTGGACGAGATTTTCAAAAATATTCTTTTAAAAATCTACAATGAAGAGACTGCAATAGATTCTATTTCAATAAAAATCATTGCCATTTAATCTTTGATATTACAGCGATGTCCATTTTTAAACATGGTCGTTGGGAATCAAGCAGATTGTACTTATAGCCGGATCATGCTGTCTATGTTCAATGCTCGCACTATAGTAAAAAAAAAAATTGGACATGTTGTGGTTATATTTATCAGGTAGTTTTCATGTCATTAAGATTCTATAGAAGTTTAGCCATGTTAAAATTCAGATCCATTTCTTGGCGCTTCAATCAAAACTTTTGCTATAATTAAGTGCTTTTGATTATTTTCCAAGCATGAGCCATGTCTTTTTTTTTTTTTAGAACATGTAAATGTCTACAATATTTTTTTCTGTATGAAAATTATTTCTTCTGCCTTTTTGTCTCATGAAATGATCTTAGTGCATTGAAGTGACGATGAAAAAATGCAGATGTGGTCAGAAACAAAGAGAACTCATGTGTGCCAAAGAATACCTGTGTGAGACAAAATGTGATAAAATGAGAGATTGTGGCGTGCATAAATGCAATAAAAAGGTAATGTTATCTGACAAAGTGTTCTTGCAATATGTTTTGACCTTAAGAGATTTAATGTTAAGGTAAATATATTGTATTCATTTGATTAAAATGACTACCTCTTGAATTTATTCAGGTTATAAAAAAATTTATAAAAATTTGTCTTTTGGAATATGTTTGGCTAAATTTTACTATATCAGTAATTTTTATTTTGATGAAATTGAAAAAAAAAAGTATTAAAATAATGTACCAGCAATTGACATTGAATTGAATTTGGTTTACATACTATGTTACCTTTGAACATTATATTGTGATGTTGCACGATAATCAACATGTTTTTGATATGAAGAACTTGACTAGACGAGAAATTTTTAATTTTGAGCAAAAGAAACAAAATAAAACAATCATGAATGTAATTTTGTATCCTTTTACTTCTGTAGATATTGTTTTTTATTTTATTTTTTGCTTTTGGTACACTTTACTTAATACAACCCATCTAGTAATCACAATTTATTTACATTTCCTTTCTAGTACTACTTTATGCATGGAGGAAATTGATCAAGTTTTTAACTCAAGCCTTCACAAACTTAAAAAAAAACAACTAGATGCTAAAGCTAATAATTGATTCATATAATGTGTTTGAATTCTGAGGCTATTTTATTCAAAATCTTTAGTGCTGTGACGGTAATTGTCCAAGCTGTGAAAAAGTCTGTGGAAAAAGTTTGGGATGTCGAAACCACAAGTGTTCAAGTCCCTGTCATAAAGGTAGGAATTCAAAAGAAACTAAATATTCATTGCCCTTATATATATATATATATATATATATATATATATATATATATATATATATATATATATATATATATATATGTATTAATACCGGATAGGGAGACTTTTGGTACCCCTATTAGTTCATTTTACAGTACTTTACCAATAGGGAGACCAAAATCCGGTCCCCCTATTGATTTGACCTCTAGCACATTCACTTTTCTATTTTTAGTTTAAGGTTGTCAACCCAACCGTCAAGGATATATAATTGTAAATCATAGTATTGAAGTTATTTGTTAAACACCACAGTAAGAAGAGTTATGCCTAAATTTTCACGTTGGTCAATAAGGTGACCGCCTGAAAAAAGTACAATAGGGGTACCAGTGTTTTCATCGATATATTTCAATAGTGAGGCAATATATCTTTCCGAAATTTTCTCTAAAATTCTAGAGCATTATATGGATTTTTATAGTAATGAAAACCTAATATAAAATTGTGTGAAAGTTGATGAACTGAGGAATGAACAAGATATACGAATTATAATCTATTTTTAGAAACAGATTTATCGAATCTTGGTCCGGATTCTTATCTTGGTGACAAGAGACAAGCAAACATAGTAACTCTTTTTTTCGTGAAACGTATGTTTAGTCAATTTCGCGCATAAAGAGGCACTCGGCACTCACTCACTCCGCAAGTCAGTAGTAGGTGGTTATCAGTTATCAGCTTTAATTCTTAGTCAAACGCTTCATCAAACCCATTATTGAGTAGCATGTTGATGCCTGATGCCAGTTGAAGCCACCTCGACGTCGTGAAATGGAGCATCTTTTGTCATAGCAGTAGAATCGTCAGATGCCGCATTTAAATCCTCCATTCCAGGCGTTGCTGTTGCCATATCAATCTTCGAAATGATTTGGTCTAGACGTCAAGTTGACCCGTTCTATGTCTGAAGAGATTTTAAAGTGCAATACCTAACATTATATCTTGATCTACAAAAGAGTCTTTTTAAATGAACCGCTGTGTTTCTATATTTTTCAAGAACCAATGATTATCTGATAACCCCTGACTACTGACTTGCGAAGAGAGTGGCCGACGGACGTCCTCTCTATAGCCGCAAGTATTTTTTCGTCACTTGCTGAGTTCCAAACTAGACGTCTATGGCATCGTGGGGTAAATTGATGCTGGAGGCATCATTGAAGAGACACCGAGATAATTTAAATGGTAAGTTATTGGCCATTCTTATTACATCACTGTTGATTTAAGATTTTCAATAGGGTAGACATCACAATCACACACACACCGATTGATGATTGTCACTTGTCAGTCAGTCATTTGGAAGTGGAGTCAGATAATTCGGGAACTTCTGTAGACTGTAGATTCACACTAGTGAGTAAGATCTGTCGTTTACTACTACTACTACTACTACTACCACTACTACTTTTAGTTTTAGCGCTATCCAACTCAACACTTCTCGTGTTTATTTTATTTTGGCAAAACTAGAATGGATTTTTGAAAAGAATATAAAATAATTTAAACTTAAACCTGTCTTTGCATCTTGCTTTATGCATACAGTATGCCATATCACAGCCATCACAAAATCATAGTTTAATGTTGAGAATATGCTATTTCTTTTGTAACTTCAGATCAGAGAGATTTGAGCTTTAAAAATCCTGAAAAATGTCTTGCTGTCAATCCAGACAACCCTTTTGATGTGATCTATGATGTTAATGGTAAGAATGTAATTTGATGAGGAAATGAATAACATTTAGGTACACATAGTTTGCTTTTTTTTTTTTTTTTTTTGAGTCATGATGTGTAATACTATTACAGTCCACTCCGGATAATTGCAACTCGTTTAATCGCAACTTTCGGTTAATCACAATATTTCCTAAGCAATGGAAATAATTCTATATAAAAGTCACTGGTTAATTGCAACAAACTTCGGTTTTTTAAAAAGTGGTAAATTCAAGAAATCAAACAGTATATCATGATTAAATTTCATCATTGATGAAATCGTGACAGGTTGAAGAATCGAGAGTGAGCAGGATTTAATGCTACAGTAGTGTGTCACCACTCTGTTAGAGTCGAAAGAGGGCGGGGCTCTGCAGTATGGGTTTGTGACGTCATCGGTGGCCATTAAATAGAAGAGGGGTGGGGCTGGTCATAATCTTGACAACAGGTTATAAATGACAGTTATAAAGAGAGACTGAGCGATATCCTTTGTTTTAGGATTAACAACTGTGCATTGTGACCAACGAGTTTGGTGAGAGCTTATTGTCTCTCATTAAGGCTAATCTCTTTAACTCTGACAAATGTTGAATTGTTGAGAAAAAGATTGAAACTTCTTCCAATCTGAATAAGATATCGGCTTGCTTCATAGCTGCTTTTGGTTGACAAATCTACACGGGGCTGCCATATGGTTTTTGTTTCAATCAAATTGCTCTGTATGTGGTGGACTAAGAATATTATTTACTGGTTTGAGTTGACAATAAATGTGTAAAATGTTGAAATAGTGGACAGGAAACTGAATTTCGGTTAATCCCAACATTTTCGATGATCCCAAGGCATTGCGATTATCCTAAGTGGACTGTACCTGAATCTTGAACGAAAAACTATCATATGGATATGATTATAGACAGATTGGTTTCTGGAATTATATTTCCGTCCTCCCTTGCCAACTCTGACGTTCTTGAAATTTAAAAGAAAATAGCCAGAAGGTTTCGGACTTAATTTTCTTTTTTTTCCAAAGGACAATAGTCATAAGGTAAATAATTTTTAAAAAATCCTTTTACAGCACAAGATGGCATGATTTTTTGTTTAAGAGTTTAGAGAAAAACTTGCACATGATAGTCTTCAGCTTTTTTTTTTGTTGTTTTTATTTTCTATATCGACTCCAACTCAGAGCCTGAAAGTGATGCAGAACAAAGTTCCATATCACATGATTCATTTGTGGTAAGTATGTACATTAAAATAAAATCATAACATTTGTATAGCGTTTATCCACAGTTGGCACCATGCTCAAAATGCTTCACATCAACATATTTTGTGGTGGACAAAACACATTTGCCACAAAAGATGAGACCTGCAGTCTGTTAGGCGCAATACAATATTTCAGGACAAGGACAACACTGTTTTACACCAGTGAGATCTCCTAGTTTTTTGTTGTTAAAAATTTTTCTTTGCAGTGGACTTCGCCAACAATAACACTATTTTAAACCTTCCTCGTTATATTTTGAAGTGATATTCATTGATGAGCCATTCACATTTGAAGTCGTTTGTTTTTTATTTGACAAAATGTGAAAATGATGCGTTTCCAGGAAAAATTAAAATAGCTTCTGTTGGGATTATACTTTTGATCTCGCATTTTGTCCAAATTCTCTTGCATCGTAATGTTTATCAACTTTTTTTGTTAACTATATTGCAGTTGCAAGGTTAGGAAGTTCATATTGTTGCAATGACAACCGTTTATATGTCCAGAATCGTAGTGATATAAAAAATTGTTTTGTAGTTGTTGGTCCTGGTGTAGGATTTAAAGAGTTGGTTAAAAACGGTTTACTGAAACCCTGGTTGGTGTATCTATATTTATCCAAGCACAGTTGAACATATTAAATACTTAGACAATATGTCTGCCTTTCTCAACTCTTTTTTATTATACTTGCATTATTAACCAGCTAATTGTTTAGTTGGATTATTAAACAATGGCTCTTCATGTTTATTGTCAACATGAATAAATTGATTGATCTGTCATCTTTTCCACAAAATATACAGGGTCCCGATTTTGTTGCTGACTCCGAGTCTGATTCCTCTACGTACTCTGTGAGGTACCCAATGCTGAGTACATCATTGTCTTTGGAACCTAGTGCTCATTCCCCAACTCAGTCAGAGCCTCATCCACAACTATCACAGACTGAACCTCGTTGCCAGTCTGGGACCCAGGTTCAACCCGAATGCTATACACTTGCAAACCAACGTGTTACGTGCAATGGTGAGTCATTTTTTTGTCATTCTTCTCCTTTGATATTTGTGGGATCAATTTTAATTTACCCATTCCTTTTAAAAGAAAACTTCCACCCCCTCCATGGTGCTGCATTTGTGTTATTGCATTTTTTTCTGTTTTGGCAGTGCTGCGTCGCAAAATACGCTACCATTTACATAACAAGCACAAATCCAAATTTGATAGGGTGGACATCTTAGAATCTGAAACCCCAATGTGTGAGTGATATCAGTGAAACCAGCCATAAAAATGTTCATGTTTATTTTATTGGGGTTTTTTTTGTCTGTAATAGACTTAAATAGCTTGTATTGTAAGTGTTAAAATGGTTTTTTTGTTACAACCCATCTATATATTAAAACTGTTTCTTTGTATTTCTATGATGCTTAAGGCTTTTTTTCACAGACCAGCTGGAAACTTAACGAGAATCAGAGTAGATAACATTTTTATTAATCTTGCAACCTAAACAGTATATGATGATTGGGAGCATTTAAAGAAAAGCACATTTTCTTTTTAATTTGTCGGTACTAAAATTATACTTTGATAATGTCTGCTGTGCTACAAACCCTTTTGACTTCCAGGTTCAATATTTTTCTTTATTCTAAAATTCTTGGGTTTCCTTTCAATGACAACTGAGATCATTAAAATTCAGCTCACAACATGATGTGTGTAGATTTGATGAAAACATATGTTCGAGTTGAGAAGCAGTGTTCACGAACTTGCTGATCGTTTTTACTAGCATTTATTTTCCTAACTTACCTGTGTCAATTAACAAAGGCAAGACTCAAATATTTTCTATCTGAACAGTGTGTTTGTTATTGAAATATTTCCGGCATATACATGTCATATTTCATTCCCACAAAATATAAATCAGGATTAAGTTGTCTGGGCATCAGCATCGTTCAGGCAGTTGGGGGGAAGTCTTTAAGGAATTAATGAAGCCGATGCTCAACCGGTCTGGAGGACGTTTGATTGATGTCGGCTGTTTGTTCTGCCAGCCGGTGATGTTTTCTCACTCCCTCAATGACAAAGAAAGTCATTGTTATGACTATGAACTATAGTCTATTATTTCTTTTGTTACTATATTAATTGTTACTTATTGCCGCTACTGTTATTATTATTATTATTATTATTATTATTATTATTATTATTATTATTATTTATTATTATTATTATTATTATTATTATTATTATTATTATGATATTGCCTTCATTGCATTCTATTACTATTATTGATATAATTAATTTCTGATTGTTGTAAATAATTTATGTGAATTGAATTTTGTCGATTGGCCAAGGGCCTACAATAAACTTAAATGAAATGTTAGTCTTTGGATAGGACTTGGGTCTATTCTTGATTGCTTTTCCGCCTGGGTCGAGTGAAGCATTTGGAGTAAATTTTGTTGCTCAACGTAAAAAACATGACGCTTACCATTCTGCTGATACTGATACCTCCAAGGGGTGGTTGGGGAAAAACCTAAAATTCTTTTGACATTCTGTCTGATTTTTCGCTGAAACAACAAAGGACAATCTATGTATTCAGATGAGACTTCAATGTGTTACTATTCCGATTTATGTTCATATTTTGATTATAATGAAGAGGGAACCCTGAACCTAGTGAAGTGGGTGGATTGATCTATTTATTTCTATTTCAAAACAAAAATATGGCGTCTTTTCACTGGATTTGTTATGTGGCAGAGGTCTCCACAAATCTAACATACCTCTTCCAAAGGAATAGATGGTAGAAAAGTATATAACAAGAAGGAATTATGACAGTTACTTGTCCAGGCCTTAAATATTTGGAATGCTATTCCTCTCTATCGCTGTCATGTAGCTGATGTGCATACGATCTGTCTATTGATTTATTTTCATAGTTCATAGCATGATGTGCTTTATTTTCTTCTTTTTTTTTCCAGAGAAATACAAAAAGCCAAGGAGACCCTGTCCATACTGTGGACAGTTGCAAACAAAACTCTCAAGGCATTTGATGAGGAAATACAAAGATGAGACAGAAGTTACAGAGGCCATGAAACAGCCTGTAAAGGAAAGGGATAGAACAATGGAGAATCTCAAGAAAAAGGGCATTTTTTATTCAAACACTAGAAACAATTCAATAGTTATGCGTGAGAGAGCACAAGGGTCACATGAAGTTGTTATGTGTGCTGGCTGTAAGGGGTTTTACTCTGGACGAAGGGTTTATGAACACAAAAAGAAATGTAGTACTGAGCATGCTCTGTGTACTGGGGTTGTAAAATTTTATCCCGTGGCTCCCAATGCAAGTAAAGAAATAAAGGAGAATATTCTTGACAAATTTCGGAATGATGAAGTGGGAAATTTGTGTCGATCAGACAAAGCTATAGTATTGTTAGGAACAAAATTGTGGAGTAAAAGTTCAAAGAAGGAGAGAAAAGTTATAATGAGTGATTTACGCATCTTAGGAAATTTGATTTTAAAAACTAGGAAGAGAACAAATCAACTTTCTTTCTCTGGAGAGGACGTGGTGAAGCGTTGTAACTTTAATGAAATATCGCAAACCATTTCTGAAATGACTTTGAAAGAGGATGGGACATTGAAAGCAGGCTTGAAGCTTTCAATTGGATTTATATTGAAAAAGTTAATTAATTTCTTAAAAGGGGAATATATAATGCAAAACAAAATGGAAGAATCCGCAGAGATAGATTTGTTCAAAGCTGTCCTGGATTATAATTGGGATAGTATTTTTTTTACAGCCAGAGTTCAATGTGAAGCAAAGAGAACAAATTTGAGAAAACCCAAAGAGATGCCATTAGAGAATGATATAAAGAAGCTGCGGCAATTTATTACTGAAGAGATAGTCCGTATTTGTGAGGATGATTATCAATTATTTGATTCACATATGTTTGTTAGGCTTCGCAATGTCATCGTAGCTAGGCTTACAATGTTTAATGCGAGGAGAGGCGGAGAACCCGCAAGGATGTTGTTAAAAGACTGGAATGATGCAGATTCAGGTGTATGGGTTGATCCCCAGCTTGTACAACATGTCACTGATCCTCTGGAAAAAAGCGTTACTTGAGAAGTATAAGCTGGCCTATCAGTCTGGAAAGGGAAGCAAGATGTTGGTCCCTGTGTTGATACCCAATGACACAATTCAGCCTTTAAGGAAACTTGCACAGGAGCGTAAAGCTGTTGATATTTCAGACAACCCATTTCTTTTTCCAAATACAGGAATATCCAAAGATCATGTAAGTGGTTACATTGCCATCAAATATGTCACTTCCTTAGTAAAGGATTTAGAGAAACCCCAGTTGTTAATAGCTGATAAATTCAGGCACCGAGCTTCGACATTATTTGCCTTACTTGATGTCCCACAACACGAGAGAGATGTCTTCTATCGACATATGGGACACAGTGAATCAATCAATCAAAACATTTATCAGTGTCCACTTGCAATACGAGAAACAACAGAAGTTGGTCATTTTTGGGTCAAATTGATAACTCAGCATCGGTCACTGGGGAAGGAAATTGTAACATTGAAACAAATGACTCTGTAGTGAATAGAGACTCAAATGCAAATTTTGGAACATCCATAGTAACAGCTGCAAATCAAGAAGAAATATTTGATGGTGAAGCAGGAGTGCCAAATCAGCTTACGTGTTCTTCAAAACAAACTGAACCCAAGAGGAATTCAAGCAAAAATCGGAGATACATGTCATGGTCAGATGAGGATACAGATAGAGTCAAGTCATATTTTAAAAACTTTGTCGAAGATGTTTCAGCACATGGTTCAAGGGGATCATTACCTAGAAAGTCTGAAATTATTCTGTTCTTAAAACACCACAGGGTATTTTCACAAAAAGGAATCCCTGAAGGTACACTAATTAGTTTGGTGAAGACAAAGATTTTTAATGAAAGAAATAAATATAGAAGGGAAAGAGCGTTTCAATCGGTGTAATGACAATCATGAATTTGATTTGTATTACATTCATTGTATTGTATAGTGTTATTGACATATTTTGGGGGTTTACAAAAACGTTTTATCTTTATATAGTACAATCTGTTCATCATTGCAATATCCTTTTTTATATTAATTGAACATTCATTTGCTCAGCTTGAGAGACAAATGCTTTGTAGAACCATAGCTGCCAACCGTTCTGTTAAAAACGGATTTGTTCCGTATTTGACTTCCTGAGTCCGTAAGTGCTTATTTTTAGTTCAAAATCCGTATTTTGTAATTTTTGACTAATTTGTGGTAAAAAAGCCATGTGAGCCTAATGAATTATTATTATTGATCCATTATTATTACTATTACTACTACTACTATTGTTGTTATTATTATTATCATTATTATTGGTGTCCAGTGAGAGCATAATCTCCATTTGTGTAGCTCTTTAATTTGAATTATGCCTCTATCATAAATGATTTTCAACAATTAAAAAAGTTCCATTCGTTTATATGACGCCTGTATTTTACTCAAACCTTTCATAATGTATTGGAGATTTGCATAGGATATGGATGTTAGCCTCGATATACTTTGAATATTCTAAGACAGTATTGATACTTTCACTATTTGTTACAAATATTATTTTAATTAAGAATAAAATTAAATCCACCTTTTTGATTGGAAGGTATTCAATAAGAAAATCAATTGCTTATATTGATTAAAGATGACAATGATTATTTCCCTTTATTAATTTATGAAATATATAAATTTAATCCCTTTAAAAACATCTTCATCTGATTTTAATTTTTTTTTTTCAAGCAAGCTTTTGTAACGGTTTAGGTTCAAGAAAAATAAGTATACTCCATTTTTAGGTGTGTTTATCTTGTCAAAGTAAAGAAGTAGGAATTCTCTAATATTTAGAGGTGCATTTTACTATAACTACTATTATAGTATACTACTTAAAGACCATTATGTTGCATGAAAGAAAACATATATGCAATCGTCTACTTTTTATCTGAACTCACCTAATTTTTACCCCAAAACGCCCTCTCAAGTGATGTACCAGGTTGGTAGTTATGCATTTCTAACCATCTTAAGTTATTTCATTTATTTTACAATTGTGCTTCTTGTGTATTGGTCCTTATCAAAGTTGAGGCAGTTGAATTCTTTCTTTATATTGTCCGTTCTGAATTTTGATCTCATTGTGGAAAGCTCCCATAGCGGGCAGGGAGGTACACACTGTGTCTTCTATCCCCTTATATCTGTTTTCCAACATGCTTTCAGTCTTTGTCTTGGAATGAGATTACTTGTTTTTTTCCTGGCCCTCGCCGGAGTCCTAGCTGGGAGGGAAGCAGTCAAATGCATATTTATTGTTTTGGGAGATGATATTTTTTTCCTTGTAAATCATCTCTCTGTTATGTATTATTATTATATTTGTTATTTTTTAATGTATAATGTAAGCATTTGAGTGTGTTCCTCTTTTTTGGATTTTGTTCTTGTGTCCGGATAAGACTTATAGGTGATCTCAAACTAAGTACATTGGTGATACGCTCTTGGAATCTACATCTGATCCCTATTTGTTCCCAGTTCCCCTATGTCTTACTTTCTCTTGGATGCTTCAACTGTAATTCTAGAACTTTTTACTATCCAATTTTCTTCCTTTTTACTGGCGCTGATATAACCTAAATGTGTTGCAAGCGCCGTAAAACCCTTAAAAACAAAACAACAATCATTGTGGAAAGTGTCATTTTAACGATTCAAATGTGCTGTACTAAACCCGATAAATGAGCAACATTTGGACTAGCCTCTGTCATCTCAAACTTGTTAATGTTAGTAATAGTAATTAAAAAGGCTGACTTTTATATGTTGCGATTCGATGAAGGGGGGGGGGGGGGGGCGGCGGGGCTTCGGCACACATCGCCCCTCATCCCGGGCAAAATGAGCGTTCCTTATTTTATTTTTGAAAAGTTGGCAGCTATGTAGAACTATCTGAAAGAATCAGATATGGCAGAATAAAAAGTCTTTCTACTAACCCTAACTTAATTGGCCAATGTAGCTTTATGTTCAGCATTTTCTAGATACCTAATGTAAAATTTCACTATTCTTTTTATGATAATTTTAAGAGTTGCAATCTTTAGAGGTGACTGTCAAGAAATGACACCTCTGTGCATTTAATTTCATTCTTTCTTTATCCCCTCATCCTTAATCAGAATAATAATAATTAATAATGAAAAAAAATGCAGCAACGACAGCTTAGAACGGCATAAAGTGCTTAAGAATTATTTTTTTTTCATTAAACTTTATTCAAACGATTTTCAACACTTTTGCTTCACAGTCTATGCTTTTTAACAAATGCAATTAAGCAACTTACCAGCAACAACATATTGGTTTGTTATCATTTGAGGGTTTTATCAGTAAAACTGTTTCTATCCTTTTATGTTGCACTGTACACATAGCAAACTTCATGCTTTTATTTGGTGACCAAAGACTTATGTGATACAGTGGATGAATGTTTGTGATGGCTTTTGGAACTGAAATAAACCTGCAATATGATTTGTAGACTTCTATCGTTATGTATCATTTTTCGGTCAAATGTAAATGTAATTTTACACGAGCTTGATGTATCATAAAACCCACAATGAGCTCAACGTGCAGCTGGTAGTACATTTATATGGACACGAACAACGTTGTTACAATTCAGTAACGTACTCCAATTAACACAAATGAGACTGTAAATGAGACTTTTACAATGACTCTGCATCGCCACAAATATGGATTCGAACCCTGGCAACCTGGACGAACTGTCTACCACGAAACCAAAGCAAGCATTGTGCAAGTTAAAGTGAATGAGATGTTGATTGAAGCCGTTCATTGTGTCCATCAGATCTGCTGTCCTATCCATCCAACTCCATTCACTGGGTGGGATTCCCGACTTCCCATAATGGGCAGGGACGTACTCGTTGCGTCTTCTATCCCCCTATGTCTGTTTTCCAACTTGTTTTCTGTCTTTGTCTCGGGATGGGATTACTTGGTTTTGTCCAGGACCTGGCTGGGAGGGAAACAGTCAAATGTATAGTTCGAGTTTTGGGAGATTATATTTTTCCCTTGTAAATCATCTGTCTGTTATGCTCTTTATTGTTTTGTTTACATATTATTTATGCTTTGTAAACATTTGAGTGTATCCCTCTTTGTTGGGACCTGTGCTTGTGTCTGAATGAGACGTTTAGGTGATCTCAAACTAAGTACTTTGATAGTGGGCTCTTGGAATCTACTGTTTCCTATTTGAAACAAATCCCCTTTGCCTTACTTTTTCTTGGGTGCTCTAATTGTAGTTCCAGAACTTTTTACTATCCCATTTTCTTCCTTTTTACTGGCGCTGATATGACCTTAATGTGTTGCAAGCGCCGTAAAACCCTTAAAAACAAAACAAAACAAACCAAGTCCATTCAGTGGTATACAACAACAACAAATAAACTCCTGGTCCCTTCTATCTCTGATCTTAAACCTGGGTCGTCAGGTTTCTAAAGGGGTCGGGGACTGCAAAAACAATGGCGCACGGAGCAACTGGGAATATTTTTTGCCGTGTTTGAGTCCCAGGTTATTTCCCTGAGCGCCCCTTCTGAGGGATGGACCTTCCCAGGAGTTAGTAAATGCGTTGCTCGGCCACTTCACTCTACGCACACTGGGATAAGCTTCGACACTATGGCCATGAAGCTCTTAATCTTAAGGACTTACTTTATTTTAGACAATTTGGTGGTAGCTCACTTGAAAATGCACTCTTAGGTATACACATATATAAACATATACTGGGCTCCCTAAAAGGGTTTTTTAATGTGGTCTCCCTAAAAACATGTTTTTACCAAATGTCTCCTTAAAGCTACAGAAACACTTAGTAAAACATTAGGGGGACCGAGTAATTTTCTATATACCATTGTGATCATCAAGCATCAGAATTGTGTTCATAAATCATTGTAGGGAATCAAACTATACTCATTTGAACAAAGATTGAACAGTTTAATCAATTTGAACAAGACATATGCTTGGTCCTCCAATTGGTGCATTTCACAGTGGTCACCTTAATAGTGGATTGATACCTATATATATATATATATATATATATATATATATATATATATATATATATATATATATATATATATGTGAAAAGTGAGATCTACGGAAAGTGTCCCCATCGGCGCAAATTCCTCTTAATTAACTTCAAACCGGAACCACTTCAAGAAACAACAACAGTCAACAAAACAACTCAGTCCTGAAGATGGCAAATTAAGCCTGAAACATTGATGTAGACTGCCCCAAACATTGTGGTAAATATTTTAAATAATATATATATATATATATATATATATATATCCTTTCTTTAAAAAATATAGCCTTGTGGAGAACATTGTGCTTATTTGAGTCAATAAAAAATTGATACGGCGCACAACTCTACTAAAAGATTTGAAAAATAGAAATGTATTTTTTACAGATAGATAAACAGATAACTTGATTTCCTTTTATAATTTAAAGTCAGTTTGAAAGTTCGTTAAGTCAAACAGATATCATAAAAAATTTACCGAAGACACTAACACCTCATGACCACACCCTCAACTCTATCTGTCCAGTAGAGTCCTTACTTCCGTTGTGTTGATTTAGCGGTGATCAGTGTTATGTAGTAGTGTGTTCTCATTGCGTGTATGTTTATGTGTGCGTGTGTCTGTGTGTGTGTGTCGTGTATACATATGTGTGTGTGTGTTTTGGAATGTGGTTGCGTGGAAGAAAAAAAAAGGGGGGGGGGGTGTCCATCAAGTAGAGAAATTCCTGAGCAAAGGGGCAGGGGGGGGGGAGGGGAAGGGGTGTGTGTGTTTGCAAGGAACTGTCAGATTGGCATTTTTCAGCAAATCGTGGCATTCATAGTGATATAATTCACTTGATCACATGACGGTATTCGGATTTACCGAAATTTTAAACAAGTTTCACCGATTAACAACATCAACTAATATTACTGCTGATATTACTGTCGATTAACAACATCAACTAATATTACTGCTGATATTACTGTCGTTTTTATGCCATCGATGTGATAATTATTGCCCTGGGAAATATTTAGTTACACGTTATCGGCAAACTGTCAATTGTATCTGCCTAGCTTCTAGCCCGATCAAACCAAAAGTAGACAGATTCGGGGACATGATATTTTTCGCGTCCGCTTCAGATTTTTATTTGACCTCACATAAGTTAAGTAAAGAGGAGACATTCCGAAATCTCCATCCCCAGTATTCATTCAATTTGTATTTTCACCGTTGATCTTTTGTCAGGCGTTTATTTATTCAATTTGTCATCATATAAAAGCGTTTTAAAAACTCTAGAACAAACCTTGATAGATTTGTGAAAGTTTAAAATGTCCTAATTTGACCATTGTTTTGATTCTCGGCCGCCATTTTAATTTGTGAAGTATTGAAGGTAGTGCAAAGCACTCCCAAGTAAAGCGTGGTAAAGACTTGCGACTTATTGATATTGATTTCTACTGACTGATAAACTAAAATCATGCCGAATAAAGCATGGCACCGACGACAAGCACATCGATTAAAATGTGCATCTAATCGTAATCAAGCTAATCAAGAAAATGATTCTGGCAATATCGAATAGTTCTTTCCCTGCGAAATTGCAGGCTTTTTACTAGTATATATATATATATATATATCTTTAAATGAATTGTTGCTGAAAAGTGGCTTATATATATATATATATATATACGAAGGCTCTTTCATAATTAACCAAAAAATGCCTGTAAAATCCGCGTTTTTTATGCTATCAACAAAATTCTTGCACGTGTTCATACCTTGACTCGTCCTTCATTTCTCTACGTAACAGCCAAGTCTGTCGACACACTTCTGCCAACGCCGCACCATGGAATAGATACCCTCTCGGAAGAAATTTCCGTCAAGGTTTTGTAGCCATTTCCGCACATGGTCAACAAGCTCTTCATCGACATCAAAGCGCTTTCCTGCCAGCTCACGTTTCAGTGGCCCAAAGAGGTGATAACCAGATGGTGCGAGGTCTGGACTGTGTGGTGGGTGTGGCAAAATCTCCCATCCATATTTCTCTAGCCAACCTTGCGTCACTTGTGCTGTGTGGGGTGTAGCGTTGTCGTGTTGCAAAATGACCCCGTTGGTCAACTGCCCTGGGCGCTTTCTGCGAATGGCCTCCCTAAGCTTGTCAAGAGTTTGGCAGTACCTTGCAGCATTGATTGTTTCTCCAGGTTGTAAGGTTTCGAACAGAATAACACCACGACTGTCCCAGAAAACAGTTCCTATTATTTTCTTTGCTGACCGCATGACTTTGAATTTCTTCGCGACAGGTGAGGATGGATGTTTCCATGTCATCGAATCTTGCTTTGTTTCTGGGGTGCAATGGTGCAACCAAGTCTCATCACCGGTGACTATGCTGTCAAGAACAGTCACATCGTACCCTAGAAAGTCCCCGCCGGCGTTGGCAGTATGCTCGTGAACCCTGCGTGAGCTCTTGCTTCTTCTCAAAAGTTCCCTGCAGATGTCCAATCTTTGTTCTTTATGATTGTCTGTCAATTGCTTAGGAACCCATCTTGCGCTGACTTTTCTGTAGCCAAGTTCATCAAATACAATTCTATGGGCAGAAGTTTCCGAAATTTCAAGACTGCTTGCGATTTCATGAAGTTTCAACCTCCTGTCTTGACGAATAAGCTCATCAACTCGCTTCACATTGTCTTCTGACGTCGCAGTTATCGAACGCCCTCTCCCTTCCCTGTCTGTCAAGTCGGAATGGCCGGCTTCAAACAAATTACACCAGTGATAGACTTGTGTACGGCTTATAACATGCTCACCATATACACTCTGAAGTTCTTTATGAATTTCGGTAGGATTCAGACTTTTGGCGTTCAAAAAACGTATGACAGCTCTGATTTCCTCCTTTGACCAAGTTTCAAGGTGGGCCGCCATCTTTAAAATCGTCTAGAAATTCATTGTGCAAAATGATGCACTTCATAATTTCTGGGAATATCCGTAAGGAAATAAGGAATATCATGTCGTTTACAGAATTAAAAAATCTCCACTGGTTGCTGAGCAATGGGCATTTTTCGGTTATTTCTGAAAGAGCCCTCGTGTATATATATATATATATATATATATATATATATATATATATATATATATATATATATATATATATATATATATATATATATATATATATATATATATATATACTACCTGCTCGTTAAGGGTTTGTGAGGGAATATGGTACAACTGCTGCATGTCAGACTAGTTGATTACTTTTTAAAAATTAAGTGCAAATTTTATTTCCCTTCTGCCAGATGTGAGGAGGATTACTTATTGTCCATAACGTACACACACATGGCTGTCAAAAAAAACAACGCGACAAATTTGAGTTAATTTCACTGATGTTTATTTTTTTTACTTATAAATTTTGTTCCCACATTAATACATCAGAGAAAAAGTACGGAACTTGAAACAGTTGAACACGAAGACTATCACTGACTACGCAAAGTAAAATAGTTATGACCAATTATTTGAAATTGTATTTGAAGCATTACTTGATATTAAAATCTACATTGAAGAGATGAATACAGATTATTTCCATTAATTTGTGATAGAATGAAATGAGTTTCTGGAGCAAGATTCTACATATTATTATCAGTCGCCATCTTAAATAACTTGTTGTTCTTAGAGACGTAAATCTTCCAGTGTAATTAGTAATGTATAATGAATATATAAATGAAATATTGTAAATGATGTAAAAAATAATATTCAATATGATTGTAAAGGCCTTCAGAAAGGTAGGGCTGTGGGGAAAGTAGAAGTTAGGAATCACATCAAAAACAACACGCGATTAAACCACCTGTCCAAATTCCTGGAATCTAGGCATGCGCAGACACTCTTGTTTGTTTATACTGTGCTGTGTACATGTGCATTTTTGTGAATGGAAAGCCATGTGAAAATTCTTTTGTTTGATGTGTAAGATGATAGGGTTGGGTATGTAAACATGGAGGTGGTGGGATCTGAAACAGCTTGAAGTTTAGCTGCAATAATCCAGCTATTTGATCCGAATTTTGCGACTGACATGTCTTAAAAAATAAAAATATAAACACATTTACTTTTATTTTCAAGCTTTATTACAATCAGGAATCAATTCTGAAATGGTTTAAGAAGCATTATTTACAAAAAAAAGTTTTAAAAAATGGTTATAAATTCACTTTATCTTCGACTTTGGCTCATATCCCGAAGCAAAGCTTGCTGCAACCTTCAGGATTCTTTACATATGCAGTGGTGCCAACCTTACGTAAAAAATGCGTATTTGTATGCATTTTCAATCATTGTACACATTTTGCTTACGATTGTACGCAGAATTAAATTCCTATTATTTAAGCATTTGTAGCATTCATACTTACTTGACTTAAACCTCTTGATTCCTTGTGGAACATAGGGCCGCAACAGTACTCTTCCATTCGACTTGGATTTTAGAGTTCTACTTTATCCGGGCCTAGGTGTGTCCGGTCTCGATGCTTCCTGTTTTGGTTATACTTAAACAATATCTGTTTCTTGACCCAGATGTTCATGAAGTGAGTTCAATATAATATTATCTGGCTGGGTCGTATCAGATTTATACATGGGTCTGGAAGTTGATACCATTCGTATGGTCTATAAAGCGTTAGCTTATTCATTAATTTAAATATTGATTATATTATTGCCAGTATGATCTAATTGCCAATTATCAGATTTAGTGCTAATTAACGTTTTTGCAAAGGTGTACACATTTTTAAAAAATTCTACTATTTTGGTTCTCCATTGTACACTTTTACACAGGCTAGGGTTGGCAGGACTGCATATGTTATAGACAAATGCTTCATTTTAAAATAATTATAACCTGTATTTCGAATAAATCCAACACAAACTCCATGTAGCCTACATGCACATTTTTCATATTTTTTGGAGCCACATGGTTATTTTTTTCACTTGATTATTGTTTTTGTCTAGCTCAATTATTACTAAATAATACAGGAGGAATTCTATTGATTTGATTTTCAATATAAATGCAATTTCTAGGTCCTTGCTACCCTTGTCCTCTAACAGTGGATATAAAATGCCACTGTGGCAAGACAAAACTCACTGTCCCATGTGGTAAGGAGAGGTCAAGCAAACCCCCACGGTGCAACCTGCCTTGTCGGTAAGTTCACCATCAACAGTTATTTTGATTCATCACCAAAATTGGTATAAATCTGAATGTATTTATGAATGTCGTGACAACCCAAATTGTTATGGTCCCCTTGTTCTTATGGAAACATTCTCAATCCAACTCAAAATAATCCATTACAACTATGTTAGAATAAGCCCATAACTGGATTTGGTTATCTCACGCTAAACAGGACATGCTGACATAATACAGTAAAGCTGAGAACAATGTAGCATGTCATTTGCAATATGTTCTGACTATATTTAAGATAGGCATTGTGCAATATCTAATGATTTAAGAGCACACCAAAATAAGCTTTTCCACAATTGACATCCCAGATAGGAAATGCCATCATATTATTAAAGTGGTTTCTGTGGATAAACATGGTCCTTGGATATGAAATGTGCTAATAAAGGGGTAAAACATATATTTCATGCTTCCAGCTCGCTTTAAGTTGAATTGTGCTTTTGACTCGAGTGCTTATGAAAAGAGGCCGTATCCAATGGTGTTTGAATTTTTGATAATTAGGTAAGATTGTTATTTTGACATGGTACTGCTGCTACTCATTTATAATAAATTGTGTTTGATTCAAATTTTTTTCTCTTTTTTTTTTTTTCCATTTTTTTGTAAGAAGTTTGTTTACAGTCAAGCTGCTCTTCTCTGTTGTATCTTCTCGGTTCCTTTCATATTTAGAGCCCCACCAAAGTGTCATCACCCTGCACAACAGAAGCATCGATGTCATTTTGGAGAGTGTCCACCTTGTCGGCTTGTATGTGAACTCAAGTTTAAAAATTGTCAACATACATGCCCAACCAAGTGTCATGACAATGTTGTCGTGCGCATAGAGGACAAGGTAATGAAATGGATAGTTATGAATTTTTTTGTTTGCACAATTTTACACAAAAGTTGATTTTTAAAATATTTCAATCAAATTGTTGAAGAAAGATGGTGTTACGAGGTGTGTTTCAGAATTAAGTTTCCCTCTTCTATAACTTCGCTAATAAGCAACCTAGAACTACCAAAATTTTGGGACAGTATTATGTCATATCTAAGAAATTTTGATGTGAAATTTAAAGTAAATTGGTTGTATCATAGGGCTGTGACATGGCAATTTTGTTGTACTTTTGCTCCTTGTCCAAGCGTAATCGAAGGAAAATGGCAGAGCAAAACATTGCAACCTTCTCACGCTACAATGTTCGGTTTGTCATCAGATTTTCTCGGCAAGTCTTCTGTCTGGGTGGGGTTCCTGACCTCCCATAGTGGGCAGGGGGGTACATACTGTGTCTTCTATCCCCTTATAACTGTTTTCCAACAGCGTCTTTGTCTTGGAATGAGATTACTTGGTTTTGTCCTGGCCTGGTCGGAGTCCTAGCTGGGAAGGAAACAGTCAAATGCATAGTTATTTTTTGGGAGATGATATTTTTTTCCTTGTAAGTAATCTCTCTGTTATGTATTATTATATTTGTTATTTTGAATGTATAATGTAAGCATTTGAGTGTATTCCTCTTTGTTGGATTTTGTGCTTGTGTCCGGATGAGACTTAATGGTGATCTCAAACTAAGTACATTGGTGGTATGCTCTTGGAATCTACATCTGATCCCTATTTGTTCCCAGTTCCCCTATGTCTTACTTTTTCTTGGATGCTTTAATTGTAATTCTAGAACTTTTTACTATCCCATTTTTTTCCTTTTTACTGGCGCTGATATAACCTAAATGTGTTGCAAGCGCCGTAAAACCCTTAAAAACAAAAACAAAACAACAAAACAAGCCTTCTGTTGAAATACACAAAGACCTTTGTAAAGTTGTGGAGCACAATGCTTCTTCACTTCAAACTGTTAGAAGGTGGGTCAGGGAAATTGTTGAAGATGGGAGATCTGACCACAGAAGGCTCGCTGAAAATAAGGAGAAAAGATAGTAATACACATCGCTTTTTTTTTCGGCACACGTGGCATTATACTGAACTTGCCTGTCCCAACTGATCAAACTGTTAACAGAAACTATTACAGATTCGTTCTTAAAGACAAACTGAGACCAGCAATACGAAAAAAAAAGACCCACTTTGGTTGAACAGTGTGTTATTCTGCATCATGACAAGTCAAGAGTTGTGAATGAGCTTCTCGAGGGCTACTCATGGGAATTGTTGGAACGCCCGCCCTATTCACCCGATCTTTCCCATTGTGACTTCCATATCTTCCTTAAGGTAAAAGAAATCTTTGACTGTTGGGTACACTGAATGCAGAAGTGTGTCGAACTTAATGGTTCTTATGTTGAATAGGTAATTAAGTAAAGTTTCATTTGATAGCAAATACAAGTTATTCATAATATTATGTGAGTACAATGGGACAGGGAAACTTAATTCTGAAAAGTACCTCGTATAATGGAAGGCAGTGAAAATGAAAGCTTGCCTTCTTTTATATTAGTATGAGGCATGAAAGCTGTCACTTTATCCTCTCCATGTCTCACAACATGTTGTTGCAAATAGAATGCTGGGATATATAAACTATTGCATTTTTGTTTAACATATTAGCTACTTAATGCTTGGGTCCTTTATTTTTTCATTATTAATGGATTAAGTATGTAATTTTGGCAACATACCATACAGTTAGTAACCTAGATATATTTTATCAATAAATTGAAGGAAAAAAAATAATTTCTGTTATGTCGACTTTACTTTAACTTTTTATCAAGATAAAGCAAGCATACTTTACTTTTAGTTTATGAAAGCAAACAAAAAATATCTTTGATAATTGAATTAGAAACAAATTTCCATTTTTAAAAAAATGACTTCCCACAGAGCCCCAAGGCTGGTCCATGGGATATTAGACCTGTGAGGACTGAGGTTATACGCCAGCCTTGCCCTCCTTGTCAAGTACCCATTCCCACATTGTGCTATGGTAAACACCAGGTATGCATTATAAATTCATGAACTGCAAATTTTTGATTTATGAATGGAAAATAATAAAAATGAAGTAATATATATCTACATTTCTGAAAGTAGTATTTTAGATATGAGCAGAAGAATAATAACAAATTGTTTGTATTTCAACGCCTTTGCTAAAATGAGTGTCGTCAAACTATACCTTGAAGTTATATGAGTAATGTATTGAAACAAGTATAAAACCAAAAGATATTTCATCAGCCAACCATAGCTATGCTGCATAAGATAGGAATATTTTTCTGATTTTGTTTATAACATGACATTCCTATCTATGTCCTTATTTCAATAAAAGCGATTCTTAGAGATTTCAGTCCTTTGTTAAATTGGGGAATATGATTTCATAACTCTCTCAGAGCTCAATATTTTGCACCTTGAAGTATAGATACTTGACCACATGCACTGAGATCCATTTTGTCAAATTTTATCTTACAATATCTTGGTATTTGGTACAGCAGAATAAAAAGTTTAACATCTGTTGAATATCCCAGTTTCTCAGCCGACTAATGAAAAGAGAGAAGGTAAAGCAAATGAGTAGCCTATTTGCCTTCAATCCGCCCAAAGATATTGATTATGGATAAAGAGAATTCATAAAAGAACGAAAGAATAATATAAGAATTCACAAAAAATGATAGTGAAGATATATTTTCACATACGTATATTTTAAACTACATCACAAGTTCAGTGAGAAAAAAGAGCTAAATTATAATTGATACATTCTTACCTTTCAACTGAACAAAGTGCACAATTGTAATGTAATAATTGGAATTTATTGTCCAAAGAAATAGAAATTCATTTCAGTTCACATTGATGCCAATATAAAATACAATTATAATATAGTGGACATATACACGTGTACACCCGACACTCATGTAGGCTACATACACATGCACACACAACCACATACATGCTCTATTGACTGTTGAGTATAATTCATCAATCAATCAAGTAGAAACAAACTACTTCACAGCAGAGAAAGAAGCATGAATGGTTAATAACAAAAGAAATAATCACCATATGATGATGGCTGTGATGATCATGACTACTATGGGGACAATGATGATGATAATAATAATAATAATAATAATAATAATAATAATAATAATAATAATAATAATAATAATAATAATAATAATAATAATAACAATAATAATAATAATGATAATAATGATTATAATAATAATAATAATAATAATAATAATAATAATAATAATAATAATAATAATAATAATAGTAATAATAATAATAATAATAATAAAATAATAATAATAATAATAATAATAATAATAATAATAATAATAATAATAATAATAATAATAATAATAATAATAATAATAATAATATAATGTCAAGGAGATGATTAAAAAAACAAACAACAAAAAGCAAAACTAATCAGAACTGTATTGAGCATCCATCTTTCTATGAAAAGGCCAAGTGAGGCAACTACATGAACATTAACAGTTATTTATGTACCAGTTTACCAGTTTATGCCAGAATTCCTGTTTTTATAACTTTGTAAGTTACAATTAAAGAGTTTAGAAGTAATAATACTTACAGTAAGTAATTATCTTTGAAATGAAAACGGTTTTCATGCTTGAATGATCGACTCTTCCTCTTATTTTTCTTCTTCTTCGATTTCTTGGATTTCTGATTTGTGGTGAAGGTCCCAGACAGAGCTACAATATTCTAGTGTAAGTAAGTAGTAAGCTTCTCAGTCCGAATGACGCTTGCTGAGAATCGTGTGATTCAGTCATGGTCAATAAGTATAGGTGCTCTCTCCATCCATGTTGTTAATTGTTTCCATTGGTGCGGTCCTGGGCCAGAGTTTTGAGTCTGTCAAGATCTTGTTGTGTCTTTAGTAAGGAGGGCACTGCAGTATTTCTTAGTTCTTCAGGGATTAATTCGGCCTCATCTGAATCCAGAAATTTCTGATATGTAGAGAGGTCCTGGTTCAGGATTGTTACTATTGATGTTGGTGGTCTCCCTACATATTTGTTGCCATGAAGGAAATATTCTGTCATTGCACTTTGGGCTGGGATGTTATATTCTCGATGTAAGATGTGACCAAATAGCCTCCATCGCTGTTCTTTTATTATTGTACTCAAGCATTGGACCCTGGTTTTTTCATAGAGATCAGTATTTGTAATTGTCTCTGGTCAATAGATTCCGATTATGCGACGTTTTGCGGTGGTATGAATCGAGACTTTCTAAGTTCTTTTTTCTAGTGTAGGTCTATCAAAGGCTTTGGAGCACTTTAATTTTATTTCACCCCTGCTGTCGTATAAGTTTCTTCTGAAGAAGCCTAAGGTAGAATTTGCTTTTTTACATTTGCTTGTAACATGGTCTTTCCGATTTAGTTTGTTATTGTTACTCTTAGATATTTCGCCTTTCTCACTTCTTCTAGTGCAATATTATGTATTGTGTATGCTGAATGTATGATTTTCCTGTTGTTTGTGAAGTTTAGAACCTGGCATTTCTGAGGATGGAATTCCATACTATTTTCTATTTCCCAGCATTGTAAACTATCTAGATCGGCTTGAAGAATTTCTGTGTCACATTCAGTTCTTATTGTCCATATAGAAGGTTGTCATCTGCAAACAATCTCAGTTGGGTTCCTGGTGTAAGTCTTTCATTATGTCATTACTGTAGATTAAAAACTGTGTCCTGAAGAACACCTGACACAACTTTGGCTGACTCTGATGACTCACCATCCACGACAAATACCTGTCTTTGATTGGTCAAGAGGGACATTATCTATTGGTTGTTTTGTTTTGTATTCAATATCTACATAATTTCAGTGCCAATGTATAATGATGGACTATGTTGAAAGCTTTGCTGAAGTCTAACAAAATAGCATCAGTTTGTAAATTTTTAGTTATGTTTTATGCTAGGTCATTGATTGTTGTGATCAGTTGTGTTTCACATGACCTTTTTTACCTAAAACCATGTTGTGATTCTGTTAAAATTTTGTTGGCCTCTATATGATTCATAATGTTAGATCAATCTGAAATTTCAGGTTTCAAAACATTTAGCTGGCAATCTTGTTCCATAGGACATTTGTCAAATGTAAAGTACTATCTGACAGATATATCTGACCCAGCTGTCATTCACTGCTGGATTGGGCCTGAAAAAAATCCAGTTTAATCGTGTATCAAACCAGACTATGCAAACAGAATGCTGTACACATTGTTTAATCCACCCACTATTATGCGGGTAGAGATCCTCTTAGAACAATTGAATCTTTCGCCTTTGGACAATTCTAAACTGTTTCACACCTTTGATTGTCTCTTCAAACTCTTTTATCATGTGATTTTGTGGGTTTTTTTGTTCCAGAATTAGACCTTTTAGATGTCTTGAGGTCCATAAAGGTCATAAAATTAAAGTCACCACTCTTCTAAATGAATAATTAATCTTTCATTAAATTTTTTTTTTTTTATCATTATCATTATCTTTGTTGAGATCGTTGTGTGAAACAATTATGCCATGATTTGTAAATTTTCTAAATAAATGACATTTGATGAAACTTTTTCTTTTTCAGCCCAGCAACATTCCATGCCACCGTGTGAAGCCACACTCATGTGGACGCAAATGTGGTCGTCATTTGACCTGTGGTAATCATAAGTGTGATCTTGAATGTCATGTTGTTACTGGTACAGAAGATGATACCAGCGTGAGTTAAATACATTTCTATTCTTTTCTCAATTTTTTTTTTATTCAAGCTCATAGAAAGGAAAGAATTTCTGAATTAACTATGATGAGAGTTTTTTACTATAACATGCAATTACCATTACCCTCTCCTTACCACCTACAGCAAAATCGTCACATTTGTTCCGACACAATATACATTTTTTAAAATTCAGATTTATTTTGCACATCACAATGATATTTGTTTAATTAAAAAGAACATAAAGTTGTTTTGTAGTGAGATTGTTTGAGTTTAAAAAATCAATTTTTCTGCTTGGTAAGCCTGCCATTTTGGGAAAATACTGAAAATGGTTGGTAAGGAGAGAGTTAATGTGCTTAGGTCGTTTTTCAAGAGTTCCCTGGCCACAGGGACACTGAACTTGTATGATAAAACATGCAGTCTAAACGACACTATTGCAATTTCTTTGTGATAGAGACAATGCTGCTAACATCCAGGCATTCATTTCACACCTAGTTTTGGTAAGAAAATGTGAGTAAGGAGCACTTTCTTATGTGTCAACGTTGTGCTGTTCACAGCAGTATTACAGCTCTTGGTCTACAGTCCCAAGCTGAGTGCTTTTGATAATAATAAGATGATAATTTCTATAAAATTTGAACATTTTAGAATGATTAGTCTATTGTAAGATAAAAAGAATCATTCTTTGTTTCTATAGGTTCTTTGGTTAGAGAAGTAGAGGGATTACACACATTTGCACTATTTTTTATACTAGTTCATATCAATGCACACAGTTGGTTGAGCTATCGACTCACAATGGATCTTTTTGGCAGTCCAAAAGAATGTTATTAATGAAAAAAAATAAATAATAATATTAAAATTATTATTAATAATAATGATAATAAATAATAATAATAATAATAATAATAATAATAATAATAATAATAATAATAATAATAATAATAATAATAATAATAATAATCATAATAATATATCTATGTATATATTATTATTGTTATCATCATCATCATCATCATCATCATCATCATCATCATCATCATCATCATCATTATTATTATTATTATTATTAAAATCGGTTATCTTTATTTTTTCATCAGGCAGGGGAGGAGTGTGTTCAATGTTCAAGAGATTGTATAGCTCCTCGTCCTGTTTGGTGTAAACATCCATGCCTGAAGGGATGCCACCAACCACCCTGTGATCCTTGCACGTACAGATTAAGTATGAGATGCCATTGCTCCAGGATGGTCAAGTACATTGAGTGCCAAACATGGACACTAGCTTCAGAAGCTGAAAGGGAGACTTTAAAAATCTGTGGTGGACAATGTGTTAAAGAGGTTTGTTCTATTGTTTTGAAGATTCTTAAAAATTGTAGAATCCAAAACCATGAATTATAGAAGGAAAAAAAATACAACATGGAACCAATTATACATATTCATTACTTCCACCACAAAAAGAAAATCATTTTAAAGACTAACATTTACTATAAAAGAATATGTGTTCAAATTATTTTGTTGAAACCTCTATCCTTAAATGAATCTATGTTTTTCACTTTGAAATGCTTCTGTATGGAGAGTTCTTTACAGATTTATATTATCATCATATTCTTGATAGATTAAATTTTTACATTAATGGTAAAAATAAAGAAGCCTTAAAATAATGATCTGCCTACTGTTAGAGCTCATAAAAGCATATAATTAACATATACATTTTAAAACACAGTTTACTAAAATATACTCAGATAAGAACTCAAAAATTAACATTAAAAAAAAATTAGTTTAGTGACAAAATATTTGCTTAAAACTCAGGAAGTCCTGTATTTATTTTTCTTAATTGGTAGTATATTGTCATAACATCATTAAAACATTCCTGATATTATATTGTAGTGTTAAAGTTATATTTCAAGTCAACTGTCATGTGTAACAAGAATGGCATTTGAGAAAAGGCATCATATCATTTTTAGCCTTTCACTTTTTTTATAATGTATCCAACCATATTCAATTTCGTTTGCTATTTTTAAAAAGACAATATTCCCGACCTCTTTTGTCCAGTTTACTTCTTAAGAATTCTATACACAGAATTTAATTAATTAATTAGTTCAAAGTACAGAAGAATTCGTGGTGACTTGATTCAAATTTATAGACTGATATACAGGATAGATAGTATTGATTCATCATAATTTATTGAGCTTTTAAAAAAATAAAATTGAGCTTTTATATAGTGCAATATCCACTAAACATGCTCAAAGCACTTTACAAGGGGTCCCTGGCCAACAGCAACGCTTGACATGTAGGGCGGGACATGATGCCCGTTAGGCGATATTACAATTTTTTCGGACAGAAACAATGCTGTTAATGGCCAGGTACTCATTTTACACCTGAGTACAGTGAGAGAATGTGAGTAAAGAGCCTTTTCCAAGGACTCAACTATGTGCCGAACGAGGCTCGAACCCAGGACCTTCCGATCCAAAAGCGAGTGTCATACTACTAGACCACATAGCCGCATTTTTATTTAATTTATCACTTTCTCGACTGCAACATTTACAAGAGTAGATAAATTTAACTTATCCAGATGTTATTCTAATGTTAGAAAAAAACAAACAATTGTGGAATGATATTAAATTTGAAACAAGGTATGCCTGTCCTCTGGATAGTTTAAAAACTGTGATCAACCAAGAGTTGTATTATCTAAGATTTCAATATGACCAGTAATGTTTTCTTACTCATTGTTTTAATGATTCATTAATGATATTATTGATAAATCACTTTGTATTCTTCATAGCAAAGGCATTTAAAAGTAACAATCCTAAATTAACTTTAGCTTTGTTATGTTATAGTAATTAAAATAAAGGAATGAATGAATTTATTTATTTCTTAATTAATTAATTTCTTTATATATTTTTATATTTATTTATTTACTTTAAAGAAATTTGGTTCACATTTTCAGTTTCCTTGTGGTCACCCTTGTGGACAGACCTGCCATCCTGGTCCTTGTCCAAATGTTGGAAACTGCAGTAAGAAAGTGACAGTTAAGTGTCGATGTAAGCGAATCAGCAAAGTGATTTTGTGCAAGGAGAAGGATACATTAGGCAAGCCAGATTGTGACGACAAGTGTGAGGCTGCCAAAAAGGTAAATTTGGAATTTTGTGTATTATTATAGTCTTTTTGAATTTTTTTTCGTAATGGGACACTTCAGATCTGTTATATTTTATAGATAGAATCAGTATATACTGACATTTTTTTAAAAATGGGCCAACTTGGCCAATATATAATTAATTTATAAATAAAACTTTGATTTTAGGATCTGAAATTGTTCCACTTAACTGTTTTGCATTCATTATATAGAAAATAATCTGTCAGATGGAATTTTCCAATAAATCAGCTCTGCTGACTAAGCAATGTTTAATTCTTAAATTTGTCTGTATTTATTTTTTTAACAACATTTATAGATCGCTATCTTGAAATGCAAAAAGATGTGTATAAATGTTTTATTGATTACAAAAAGGCCTTTGACCGTGTAAAATATGAAAGAGTTATTGACATTCTGCAGAAGTTGGATATAGATGGCAAAGACATTCGACTCGTTAGAAATATTTACTGGGAGCAAAAAGCGATTGCTCGAATTGATAGTGAGGTCAGCGAGTACACACACATACAGCGAGGTGTGAGGCAAGGATGTGTCCTTTCTCCCGACCTTTTTAACATCTACAGCGAGTTCATTCTACGTAAAATACAACTGAAGGCAGGAGTGAATATAGGGGGACATATCATCAACAATCTAAGATATGCGGATGACACTGCTCTAATCGCAGAATCAGAAAAAGAGTTACAACAACTACTCAATAATGTGGCCAAACATAGCGAAGATATGGGGTTAGAACTCAATGTGAAAAAAACAGAATGTATGCTTTGAAGCAGAAATAATGTTAAACCAAATTATCCTATCAAAACGATGAGATCAGGAGAGTTGAAAGTTTTACATATTTGGGATACATTATTACATCTGATGGTAGATCCACCCATGAAATTAAAAGAAGAATTGCTTTAGCAAAGAACACATATAATCAATTAAAGCAAATCATGAACAACCACAACATTGAGATGGCAACAAAACTCCGGATAATGAAATCATACGTGTGGTTTGTGCTTCTTTATGGCAGCGAATGTTGGAAGATTAACAAAGAATGTGAACGTAGAATAACTGCAGCCGAAATTTGGTTTTATAGACGCATTCTTAGAATCTCATGGAAAGATAAAATAAAAAACAAGGAGGTATTAAAAGAAATTGGATTACGACCAACTTTGGTAAACACCATCAGAAAAAGACAGTTAAAATTTCTCGGATGTATTTACAGAAAAAACCGGTATTGAAAGATTGTACTTACGGGTAAAGTTGCTGGGAAGAAAAGAAGAGGGAGACAGAGGATAGATTACATTGACAATCTGAACAGATGGATTGGTGGAGGAGGAACAGGAATCGAGCTATTGAGAAGATCTGAGGACAGATATGGTTGGAGGGACATGATCGCCGATGTCTGCAACAGGCCTGGCACTTGATGATGATCATGATTTATTTTTTTATGGTCCACTGTAATCATTTATTGTTCAATTTTTTCACTTTACAGAAACTGAAGGATAATGTTGATGAGAAACAACAAGAGGAGGAAAAGAGAAAAGCAGAAAAGGAAATGGAGGAGTTTGAACGTATGATGAAGGGTAGGAAAAAGAGAACTAGGAAGCAACGTGAGGATTTGGCTGAAGAGTCTATATGGCAGCAATATAAAATGGCAATTATTTCTGCTGTCTCAGTGGTCGCGGCAATGGCAGTCTTTCTGTATTTCCAAGTACAGTAAAAGCTTTTTACGCTTAACAAAGCTCAGTAAAGTAAAGAGCTGAGTAAGCTTATTTTTAAAGATCATAACTACCTTTTGGCAACTGTTTAGGAGAACCAAATTTTTTTTTTAATACTTGTACCGTTTAACACTAAATTGCACTATCAATGTTGCTTATCACAATCGGCAAAATTTGTAGTTACTGTCTTTTAAAATATCAGAATTTGGAGACACTATAATGTTTTCTTCCTATTATGTAAGGGCATCTCACTGATTGCATGATTACATGACTTTTAGGTTAAGTAAGCTTATTTTCCCCTTAAGTGATAATAACCCCAATTCTATTACATTATACATGAGATTGTATTTTGAAATTGTTCCATGATTTTTACATTATAAAACAATTGGATCAATGTGATAGTGATGGAAATTTTAATTGTCTACTCGTTTTATCTTTTGTTTTCTTTTATTTCATGTTGTACTTAACTTATTGGCACAAGTTAATTTATGGTTTTCAGAGAAAGTATGCATTTGACATGATTTGGTAGCAATATTTTCTATTTGTAGTCTGGAGACTGTTAGTAAGTTTACGCTCAGGGAATCGTTTTCTTTTTTCCTTCTTTCAATCCAATCCAATCCAAACTGTTGCAGCTTCAATACTGAAGGTTATGGCTCTGAATCACAATAATTATTTCCTCCTGTGACAAGTAAATTTCTCAGAACTGTCAGAATTTCTTAAGTGTCTTTATCAATGAATGCTTGTGTTTTAAATATATTTTTCTGTTGGTATATTTTTTCATCTCTGTGAGAGAGATTTTCTTTTTGGAGCATGCAATAAGCTAGGGTGAGATGATTCATTCAAAGCTTCACAGAACTGCAGGTATGTGCCTAAATCGCTCCCTCCTGGTTACAAGGTCAAAACCATACTGCCAAGCCAGTCTAACCATTATTTATGCTACTTTTTGTACACATCGTGCTTGAATGAGACAAGTTGGTTTTTCCCAGCTGAAAACATAAGGGAGGCAACATAATATGTTTGTATTTTTGTGTGAATTTTAATTTGTGGCTTTGTGGTCCTGAGGTATGACATTCCCCTTCGTTCGGTCTGTGGTTTGAAACCCACTGTGAGTGACTCGAAGTTGAGTCCTTTGAAATGACTCATTACTCACATTCAGTCACCATAAGTCTCGAGTTTAAAATCATTACCTGAACCTGGCTGGTAACAACTTCGTCGCTGTCAATAAAATGTGTAAGTGGGCCTTAGAGGTGTCATATCTCATCCTACATGTTCAGTGCTGTTGTTTGGCTGGGCCTTCTTGTACAGCGCTTAAACATAAAATCTCATTTTTTTTAAAAAAATCATCACTGAAATCACTGTGAAGTTATCTGAATGCCTCCTTTCTTTCTTTCACTTATTATCTAATTCCTACAGTTTTTATGAGACTTGGGATGACTTCAGAATAAATCTGGGATCTACTATTTGACCCAAGAGGTCTATCTAGCTGTCCTTTATGTTGTGTGCCATATTTCTTCTCTAAGGTTTGAAATGCCATTAAGTTAAAAAAGTAAACTAAAATGGTTCCCTAACAGAAAAGAACTAGATAATCTTGATTATCATTAGATGTTGAATTCAATTAATTAATTTGAACTTAGTTTATTTCAGTGTCTCTATCATTTCATTACGTTCTGGAATCACCTTTTATTAATGTTATTTATTTTATTTATTACTATATGTAAAAAGTTCAGATCTAATCTAATGATTCTTTGTTGTAAAAGAATAAAGAAGCTTGGCAATTTTTCAGCATTGAGTGAATGAATGGTTAAGATTTTAAATTTTTATTTATTTACAATGGAGCACAATAGAGAGTGAGTAAAGATTTTGAACTGATTGAAACAAAAAATTGCAAAAGTGCAACATCAGAGATACCATCCATTCGCTGATGTGACAGATCCTGTACTGGTGTCTCAGTGGAGAATTCAATGGTCGAAATGATTTTCCTTGATATATGGTGTAGTCGTCATGTTTCGGACTCACAACACAAACCTAAATTAGGTCCTTGGGTTCAAGACGGTGATTCGAGATCTTAACGTTTTGCCCTTAAGAAAAGTGATTTCTCAGTTTCCCATGCGATAGATGGAGTTTCTCTTTTGGTGGAAGTTTCCCTTTTTATGCCAGAGATATTGGGATATTCCCCCAAGCTCCATTGATCTTATCACTCTAAAGGACATCAACAACTGTAGTTGGATTCAATTTCCTGGTGAAAATGACAAGAAAAAAACAAGATTTTTTTCCCTTGTAAATTGTCTTATTCATGCTAATGTTACAATAGATATGTTTTGTAACAATTCGAATTTATCAATCAGGTGGATATTTTGATGTTTTACCTAGCCGTTTCAAATTACTTAATTCAATTTACTTCTGTTTTCTGTTTGAATCAGTTAGTTTTGTCTTACATTTTTGGTGTGCTTGTATGTGCAGATCTACAATCTTTCGCCTATCCCATTATCCTTTACTCTGAAATTAATGACCTAGGAGAGTTCACAGTCAAAACAATAAGATATATATTTTTTGTATATTTGTGTGACATATTTGATATTAGTTATAAACATGCTATTTATTATTTTTGGGCTAATGCAAGTCAGCAAGTCAATAAATTTTATATCTCACTATTTCAATTTTATTTGTTGTTTTAACACAAATGTGTATTTGACGTTCATTTCTTCATTTCACACGGATGCCTATGAATTTGTTATTCATTATCGTTGTTTTCAAATAATTGTCATACACTTGAGTTGAAAGTTCATTTAGGTCAAATGTTATACAAATGGTTTGTTAAGGGCATGTGATATAATTGGATAAATAAAATATAAAAAATTTATGGACTTATTATTTTAATGAGTTGTTAGTTGTTTGGACCATCTAATCAAATATCATTTCTATTGATATCAAATCTACTCTGGGATTCACAAGTGAGCTCAACTCTTATAGGGGTGATACATGTGTAAGCAGAATGCATGAAGGAAGCCTGAAGAGATGTTCTGTGGCTGTCTTCCATTGCTGTTTTTCGTAATTCAGTTTTTGTAAACTGATAAAAATGCGTTAAGATGCGTTAAGTGTCAAATTAATTGAATATAACATTCTTATTGTAGAAAAGAAAGTTGGATAACCTTGTTGGTCAATCCTTTAGAGAACAAATCTTGAGGCATTCTAATGTGTTCTATCTGTATCGTTTCTATTACTGTTCTCACTTTTGTGTTGCTCATGTGATTGGTGGAAATTCCTTCAGTTTATTGACCTCTCATAGTTGGCATGGAAGTCACTTGCTGTCTTCTACCCCTTTATATTCTTTTTTCCATATTGACTTACTTGACTTATGCCTCTTGGCTCCTGGCGAAGCGTATGGCCTCAACAGCACTCTTCCATCTTCTTCTGTCCTTGGCACAGACCTTTGCATCGCTCCATATTGCTTTCTGTCTTTGTCTTGGAATTAGATTATTTGGTTATGTCCTGGCCCTGACTGGAGTCCTTTATAATTATGAGCAAGAAAATTTTGCACTTTATTGAAGTGATTTGACTCAGGTTATTTTCCTTTTAATGCGTTCAGCTCAAGCAAATTGCGAAGTAACAAATGAAACCTGATATTTTCAAAGGTTCCCTTTATTATCATGTCTGATCAGTATAGATAGTATGCGCTTGGCTAAGAAATCCACAACATTACCACCCGAAAGTATGACCGACCAATATGCAAAACTATGTGAAACCTTAAACGTTTATAGTCTGGTTAATACAGTTTAGTGAGAATTACTCATAAACGGGGATGGCAAAAAATAACAACAAAGACCCGAGTGACGTCGGTAAGTTGGCAATTCCTCTATTTCTGCAAGATGTTCATCACTTTCTCGCCAATAGTCTCTAATAAGTCGCCAATATTATCCCGATGTCCGATCTTGTAGGTTAAAATACTAAATAAAAGGAAAAAATGGAAAGGCTTCGAATAGAAACAGCATTGAACTGTTTCCATCCGAAGATTTCCATTTTCACCTTTTTTTTTGTTAGTATTTTTACGATCCCATGGTTCAGGCAGCCCCCATCACTCTATACTTAGCCTGTAGGCTCCGAAGGCTGAGAGTCTCTCTATTGAATGGATCAAATTTACAAGTTATCCTCCGTTGTGAACCAGAAACAGAACATTGAATTTTAACTCAAAACGATGACATATTTATTACCAAGATGAATACAGATAATTTATCGAAATAAGAACAAGCAAATTTTGTAATTTTCATTATATATTTAGATATTTAAAGTTGATTTTCTGCGTCTCGTTTGGTGGGACTCAAAGCCATATGACGCGATGAGCTAAAAATCAACGAGATTGAATGTTCCATGTTTTTAAAAAAATGAATATTTATTGTCGTAATTGGATTAATGGCTAAATTATCCGATGACCTGTTAACCGTTTTTGAAAAGGTACCGTATCAGTGGTTGTTGTTGTTGTTCTCTTGGTGATATTGATGATTATTTTCGTTATGATGATGTGAGGTCTAAATTTAAGTTGTAACACGACACAGGAAATATCCAACGATGGACGTATTAACTCATCAGCAAGGAGGTGGGGGGGGGGGGGGTAGAGAAATAAAATTGATTATACCAAGGAGAAAAAGAAGAGGAGGACGATGGAGAGGAATATGAAGAGTATATTGAGGATATTGAAGAAGAATAAGAAGGGAGAAAAAGGAGGGAGCAGCAGGGGGAAGAAGTAGAAGAAAGATCTAGTGCTGGTGGTGATCGAGGAGGATTTGGAGGAAGAGAAGAACAATAAGTAGAAGGAAGATTGAGATTTGAAGGAGGTGCAACGACAGCAACAACAGCATCAGCAGCATCAGGAGGAGGAGAGAGATGGAGCATCAGGTTAATAACTTGGTTAGAGCTCTCTTTTTCCAACTAAAAAAAGTTGTTTCCATTAGACGGTTCATGTCTGAGGATGTGACCAAACACCTGTTTGTGTCTCTCGTACTATTGAAATTGGATTATTGTGATACTCGGTTGTTTCGCGTTACGCAATATAATCTGAGACGTATTCAGATTGTCCAGAACAGCGCTGCTTAACTTATATTCATGAAGCGTAGGTGCGATTCTGCTCGACCTCTGCTTCATGGCCTGCATTGGCTGCCTGTTGAGAAAAGGATTAAATTCAAAGCTTGTGTTTTAGTATATCGTTGTCTTGAAAGTATTGCCCCTTCCTACCTTTCGGAACTAATTGAAAAATATTCAAAACCCCTTACGTTCGGCCAGTGATTCCAACAAACTAAGTATCCCCCGAATACGGAAAAATGCTGGAATGAGATCCTTTTCTCTTTTCGGACCCTCTGTTCGGAACGTCCTATCACAGAGCATTCGTGAAAAAGAATCTTTGTCCATTTTTAAACGTTCGCTTAAAACATATCTGTTTCGCTTATAGTAGATTGTATTGTGCTGTGTTATGTGTGCGCGCGCGTGTGTGTGTGTCTGTGTGTGCGTGCTTGTGTGAATGAATGCGTATGTTTCGGCCAAAGTAATTTGTAATTTAAGCGCTTAGAGTTTGGTGTCTCGGAATTATAACGCTATATAAGTTTTATAAGTTTTATTGGTATAAGTAGACACTCGGATTTTCTAACAGTTTTTACAACAGGACACTTGTGCATCTATCATTCGTTACCGACGTATTTTCCTTCCTAATCGAAGCTATCTCAATCTCACAACAATGGCTGCCACATTGTTGACATTGAAGTTATCCCACTTTTTAGTCAGAGGCTAACGATATAGTACTCGTCAAACAAGTAACCAAAAAGTTAGGTTAAGGGGTCGTGATTTCAGTGATTGGTCAGCTGACATAAGAAGCAATTTTTTCAAGTCTTTAACTAACGTCTGTAACTGTAAGTGTTAGTCCGCCTTCATAAGAACGGGCCTTGGTTGGTGTGCAAGTTTCAAAAAAAATTGGCCAGCAATGAAAACAAGTCTTTATTGGGAAGGAGGGGATGAACCTGTATATATATATATATATATATATATATATATATATATATATATATATATATATATATATATATATATAATATATATTTATATATATATATATATATATATATATATATTATTAGTAGTAGCAGTATTAGTAGTAGCAGTAGTAGTAGTAGTCGTCGTCGTCGTCGTAGTAGTAGTAGTAGTAGTAGTAGTAGTAGTAGTAGTAGTAGTAGTAGTAGTAGTAGTATATTTTGCAAAGTGGATTTTGTAACACTGAGGCTCGGTAACCACAGGACCAATATTCACCAACGTTTGCAGTGTGTTTAGAATTGACATGAAGATGCGTGTATTATGGCATTGATGAGACATTGTGATGATTTTATCGAAAGATCAAATCCGTTTCGTCAAATCCTAGGACTTCATATATATATCTATAGATGTCGCTGGTCAAATCCCATCGAAAACGAACGACATGATTTTTAGCACGTGGGGTGTGCCTCAACCTTCCGATTAGCGATTAGCAAGTATGACATTGAGGTGGTAGTACTTGCATTGAATCGATTCCAGTTTGTGGTTCCTCTCATTATTTTGAATACAATCAATTTCTTAAAATTTCTATGACTCATTATCCGTCCTTAACATATATATATATATATAATCTTGGGAAAAGCACTTTGTGATATATTGTAACAAGAGTACTAGTAATTGCTACTGTCACATTTAGCTATACCAAAACCGTGATGAACACAGGCTCCTTTGACCTTGATCATAAAGGATTACACATAAACACACATACACTAACACACAGACACACACACACACACACACACACACACTTATGTATATTATTAAATAAATTATCTAGAAACTCGTCTCAAAGATGATATGCACTGGGAAGATACTAGTCAAACAGATGAGTAATTCTTGATCTAGAATTTTATGGGAGGTATGATTCGCTAAGAAAGGGACATTGTGAAAGGAAAGTGCCAAGCATAAGACATATGAAAGTGAATATAATTTCCTTGGTCCTTTCGTGTACAATGGTAATGCATGCCTTATTTAAGAATGTTTCATTATGATAGGAAACTTATCCCATAAATTCCGCTTTGTGGCATATCAGGATAATATGAGAATAGTAACAGAGACCCGATGCAGTTTTTAGTATATTCATTATTTCCGAGATATAGTCGCGAGAGGGACTCAATATAGTTACTACATTTGAAACCACCCTTATTTTCTTTTTTTTTTTTTAAGTGGTGGATGGTGTCGATTGTGGAGCGTCCATCTCTAGACCAGGCGGAGGTGCCGTAACAGTCGGATCGTGGGTTTTGAGTCTATTAATTGTACCCACGCACTTCTCTACTCACTTCATTTCTTGTTATACGGGCATGGTGCCAAAACTAATATTCAAATGAAAAATTGCGGTTGATTGAATTCTTCTTTGTTTTTGCTTGTTTTTAAGTCATTTACGGCGCTTGCGACACATTTAGGTGATTTCAGCGCCAGTAAAAAGGAAGAAAATGGCATAGTAAAAAAACTTATAGATTTATGATTAAAAGCACACTAGAGAAGAAACGCAAATGGAAATAGCACAAATAGGGAACATATGAAGATTCCAATCGCATTCTAACATTGTGCATAGTTTGATATCACCTAAAAGTCTCATCCTGTCACAAGCACAGGTCCCCACCAAGAGGAATACACTCAAGTATTCACACATCATATGTTCAACATGATATAGAGATGATTTACAAGGGAACAAAAATAATCTCCCAAAACTATAAGTATATAATCCACTGTTTCCCTCCCAGCCAAGGACTCCGGCCAAGGTCAGGACAAAACTTAAGTAATCTCATATTAAGACAAAGAGAGAAGGCAAATTGGAAAACAGCTAAAGAGGGATAGAAGACGCAGTAAGTGCCTCCTTGCCCACTACGGGAGGCCGGGAACCCCACCACCATCAGTGTGCTCAGTTTGAGATCTCCTAAAAGTCTCATCCATACATAAAAACAGAAGGACAGAATCCGGCTAAGTATAAGAATACACTTAAATGCTTACAAAACAATATTGCAATACATAACAGAGAGATGAGTTACAATGGGAAAATATAATCTCCAAAAATTAATACTATACATTTGACTGTTTCCTTCTCAGTTAAGGACTTCGACCAGGGCCAGGACAAACCAAGTTATCGCACTCTGAGACAAAGATAGAAAATAACTCGGAAAACCCATATAAGGGGATAGGAGACACAGTAAGTGACCTCCTGCTCACCATGGAAGGTCAATAGACCCAGAGAAATAATGTAACTTTATTTTTGTTTGTATTTAAGGGGTTTACGGCGCTTTCGACGTATTTAAAGATAAGTAAGACAAAGGGAAATGGGTTAAATAGAGAACAGATGTAGATTCCAAGAGCACACTGTCAGTGTACTAAGTCTGAGATCACCTAAAGGTCTCATCCTGACAAAAGCACAGGTCTCGACTAAGAGGAATACACTCAAATGTCTAAAAATCATTATATTATTATACCCCCCCCCCCTCCCAAAAAAAAAATAATAATACAGTGCGTAACAGAGAGATGACTTGCAAGACAGTAAAATATCTCCCCAAACACTATACATTTGACTGTTCACAATGACAAAAAGCACGAGGAAAACAGATATATGGGTATAGAAGACAGAAAGCGACCTCCCTGCTCATTATGGGATGTCGGAAAAGTATATAACTATTTAAACTTTTAGATCGGTCTATACAAGCCAGCTTATAACAATAATATATGTGACCCATCGTCTTAAAACGGTATTATGTTGGGCTTGTTTAGATGCTAAAAAATTGAAATGGAGTAAAAAAAATATGAGACGTGGGTTACTTTTATACGTTTCAATGAGGACAATTGATATGGTTTATTCAAGTGATAAAAACTAAAATGACATATTTCTGGTCATTTTAACTTTAAAATCAGTTTTAGGTATCTGCTTCACACCGACATAATACTGTTCTCAGGCGATGAGTCTCACACACACACAACAACAGCAACAATAACAACAACAACCGTTGAGATAATGACAGCTTGAAGACTGTTTGCATTGGAAGTTGTCTTATTTAGAATGCAAAGATTAATTTCAAGTTGGATTACAGATCACATGAAATACATCGTCGTCCGTAAGGACGAATATCATCATCCGTCGTTGCCGTACGTAAGGACAAATAGTAATACTTTCACTATTCGTAATTCAAACTAAAGTTGGGCATTATTCCAGATTGTTTTCACTGTGCAAGATCGCTCGCGCTGTGCGTGTGTGTGTGTGTGTGTGTGTGTGTGTGTGTTTTTTTTTTTTGTTTTTTTTTTTTTGTTTGCTTCTTTTTTGGGTGGTGTTTTTGTAAGCGAGGATGTAATTAATCATCTCTCTGGGTGATCAGTTTCGGTGTTTCCCAATATTTGAGAGTTCTGATGGTCATAGGCTAGGCAAAGAGTATGCTCTTTCTAACTGTCTTTGTTGTGAACCATCTTCCTTTTCAAGACACTAAAATACCTAACGTCTTGCAAACGCTTTTAAATCTTCACAACTTTCGTAATATACGAATATAAGGGTAAGAATGACTGCTAAAATATGTATCAGATGTGAAAGGAAATATTTTGCAATTCTGTAATAGATAAGGACGGATAGTGTCATGTTTATAATCCGTACTCCACACGAAAGCAGGTCAATATACCGTGTACTGTTTGACTTTACAAGATTCGATTCTCCAAGAGTGACATGCACTATTGACTTTATGATAATGTTGCGTTAACAGGCATAAAGGTTTGTCTTGGAACAATGCCTTTTTACTCTATCTGACTGGGTTTAAGGGAATAGCAATACATTACCCCTTTAAATACCAATATAACTCTACATAGGACAAATTCCAAAAGTCGTGTATTTTATAGCGATTTTCCACCGCATAGATTCGTTTAAAATAGCTTTATAAAAACGTTAAGAGAGGACATTTTAAGATTTTTCAATTGTCAACGTGTAATAGATCCGTCATCAAGATAACAGCTCTTATAAATACCCTTAAATTACATGTATGCAAACTTTTTAATTCCTTTACATTAAATATAAGTATTGAGGTAGCCGATCAGATAAAGCATTGTCTACTTCGTAAGCATGGGCCTACACATTAAATCTTGCTATACCGTCATATTTGTTGGTTTTTTTTTTTGGGGGGGGGGGGGCTGGAAAGGTTGGCAGTATAGCAATTATTTTCACTATACACCGTTAGTAAGTTTACCTTAAGAAGAGGTTGGAGGTATTTATGAGTTCGGTTAAATAAACTAGTACTGTAAGTGCGAATATACACTCCGTTGTCGATTTTAGGACAATAGCAATGCTATACTGATTGCACTTTTTATCTTAAACACGACTGTGTCATAAGCATAGCTATTATCTAACTACTTATAGCCTTCAATTGGAGGACAAACGTAATTCAACGCCTCTTTATCATCGGTCAGATGACAGCTAAAATTTTATATGAGATATAATTCCTAATGTTTATAGTTTATAATGCATTCGATAAGACGAGAGCAGAGAATCTTGAAGACAAGAGGACTAAACGGAAGGCTGGCATTCATTTAAGCCTTGAACAAGTCTCCTGCCCTACTTTTGAATGCCTCAGAATTCGGATTGATGTTCCACACAAGACGCGATACTGTTTGTTTTATTCTGTTTTAAAGGGTTTTACGGCGTTGCAACAAATTTAGGTCATATCAGCGCCAGTAAAAAGGAAGTATATGGGATTATAAAAAAGTTCTAGAATTACAATCAAAGTACCCAAGAATAAGTAAGACAAAGGAGAATTAGTTCAAATAGGGAACCGATGCAGATTCCAAGAGCACACTATCAATGTACTTAGTTTAAGATCACATATATGTCTTATCCTGATACAAACACAGGTCCCCTCTAAGAGGAACACACTCAAATGTTTACAAATCATAAAAATGTAAAAAATGAATAAGAATACAGTGCACAGAGATGATTTCCAAGACAAAAAAATATCATCTCCCAAAAGAAATTCTAACTATACATTTGACAGGGTATCCGACCAGGGCCAGGATAAAACCAAGTAATCGCATTCCAAGTAAAAGACAGAAATCATTTTGGAAAACAGATATAGGGGGATAGAAGACACAGCACTACGTGGGTCCCTGCCCACTATGGGAGGCCAGGAACCCCACTCAGGACCCACTGCTGAAATATACTATAAAGATCCGAAAAGGTGCGTATGAAACAGACAAAGCAAGAAAGTATAATACGAGAAAAAAAATCCCACAAAATCAATCTTGCTCCCCAGTGGAGGAGGACTGATTCTTTGGTTAGTTTTTATTTTCTTTTTTCTTCCTCGCTTTGTCTGGCACTGTTTCATACACACCTGTTCAGATTTTTGTCTTACATCAGTGCCCGGTCCCTAGTTTCTCAATTTGAAATATACTATCTTACACAATACTATTACTATACAGTCCACTAATAATAGCTATCAAAGCGCTTAGTGGGTCACAGGCAGTATACATATACATAATGCATACCAAAGTAAAAGATATGGGAGTAGTTTAATATTTATCTGTCAAATGACAAATCCTAGTCTTTACTGTCAGATTAATATCATCTTGATATAAAATAAAAGTAAACAGCGAGTTTCCAATATTTTACTATGCTCAATGCGCTTTACTATGCTTCATTTAGCCTATATCTTTTAGCAGACCTTGTGCAACCGAATTTCTATTCTATTCATTACTGGCCACCTGCATCTTAGTCGAAACTTTTTAATGGTAGATTTATAGTATCCTTCACAGGCAGATACTCCTTTACACCTGAGTCAAGATGAGTAACGAATGCAACACGCCTGTTTCAATGGTTCAACATGACGGCAAGAGTTTAAAATTATTGTCATTCATTAGGTTACTACCCATACTCAACATCGCTTGACTATGTTTGTAAAAGACAAGACCTAAATGCTTTGGCTTCCTTAGCAAAATATGCATAATATATGTTTTTTTTTCTCCAAATACATCAATAAGACACTCTTTTTCTCGGGATGAACAGTTGAAAGAGGGAAGAGTATAAAACTTATGTCCACAAAAGGAAAGGATATATATTAAAACGTATAATCTTATTGTGTGAGTTTTTCAGGTCTGGAAACGTTTGATTGATGAAATGGTATAGCGCAAAAAGTTTTGAATTCGTTTAAAAATAGACTTGACAAATACTGAAAGGAGCAAAACAAAAAAATACTATATGACTTCAGACAAAAAAATACTATATGCAACAGACAAAAAAAATACTATATGACTACAGACAAAAAAATACTATATGACTTCAGACAAAAAAATACTATATGCAACAGACAAAAAAAATACTATATGACTACAGACAAAAAAAATACTACATGACTACAGAGAAAAAAATATATGTAACAGACAAAAAAAAATACTATATGACTACAGACAAAAAAAATACTACATGACTACAGAGAAAAAAAAAATACTATATGACTGCAGCCAAAAAAAACAACGAAATCAACACTGGCTGTTTGAGGAGCCCCTGGCCTGAAAAAGAACAACGGGAGGATCTATAGAAAAAACGAGATTGGCGTCACTCACCTCTTCGTTATTGTTTTTAGACCGCCATTTTTATGATTAGTTCTCTCTCAATTCTATCAATAAGACTATATACTTTCAAGGTTACACACAGTAATCGATGTTGTGAGCATTTTGCCTCAACATCAATTAGAATCTGTGCTAACAATCATTGCTAAGTATCCCTAAGTAATTATAAAGGCAGGGATTGAATAGATACATACTTTCCATCAGCAATAAAAATGTTGAATATTTCATGTGCTACAGCAAAACAAAGGTTTGATGCGTTGACTTATTGACTGATTAATTTATTTACTGTTAGATTAATTGACCAATTGATAATGATGATAATATTTGGTGTCGAATTGCCACAATTGTTACAAATTGAAAACGAAATGAATATGTTTATGTTGTGTATATCGCACGCGTGAAAGAAAGAGAGGAAGAGAGAGAGAGAAAGAGAGAGAGAGAGAGAGAGAGAGAGTGTGTGTGTGTGTGTGTCAGAGAGAGAGAGAGAGAGAGAGAGAGAGAGAGAGAGAGAGAGAGAGAGAGAGAATAAGTATGAGTGAAATATCTTTTCAATGTTAGAGTTATCATATAACAAGTTATAACAAGTGTAACTAAATGACAAATTGCCATATTTATGGACAATAAAGATCTATTATTATTATTATTATTATTATTATTATTATTATTATTATTATTATTATTATTATTATTATTATTATTATTATTATTATTATTATTATTATTATTATTATTTTAAAAAAGGAAAAAGGAATGTCTGAAAAATTCAAAGAGGAAAATAAAGTTCACGACGATGACGAATTCAATATTTCTAAGACTTGGACCTCGTCAACAAATTTGAAAGATCATGACAACTCCTTGTTTTTCTTTGAAATGGTTGTCATAGTTTTCCCAGACAATCTTTTTCCATTTTCCTTCTTCCACTAGAAGGTCCATCAATGGTTTCAATCTGTCTTTGTATTCTGGTATTATGGTCAGAAACTCTTCTCGAATGGTGTTTATAAAGTAACCACCTGGAGGAAGACAATCACGTGATCTTTAAAAGATAGCTATATTGGATTTTGATTTATAATGGAATATAGAAGATATAGGCTGACATTATCAATAATCCATATGCTTTTAAACTGAGTGCCAATCTTGGACTGGCCTGTGTATTTAGTTGATTATCATTATTTTGAGGGATTAAATATTAATCAAATCAATCGAGAGATATCTAATGATAAGTAAATAAAGGGCATTGGTATATCTCCTTAACCCTATTTCATCAAGGTCTAGACGCTCAATATTCTTAAAATAAATAAAGAAATACAATGAAAATTAAAAACATAACAATCTAAATTACAACAGTCGTAAATCAAATGAATAAAATCAACAATGTAAAATTGGCTTATCTGAAGATAATTTTTCGTGGAAGGGATGACAGACATTGTTATAGATATGAGGGAGAGAGAGAGAAAGTGAGAGAGAGGGGGGGGAGAAGAGAGAGAGAGAGAGAGAGAGAGAGAGAGAGAGAGAAAGAAAGAGAGAGAAAAAAAGAAGAGAGAGAGAGAGAGAGAGAGAGAGAGAGAGGGGGGGGGAGAGAAAGAATGAGAGAAAGAAAGGCTATCGGCCTCTCGTATGCTAGGATGGAGATGAGCTGTTTCAACGTTTCTGTATTTATTGTTGTTTTAAACATATAAATCAATAGAATGTGAAAAATGTTCTGCTAATCCTCATCAGCAATTTGTTGAGAATTGATTTAGTATTTTTCAGTGTTTGAACTGCAAACACTATTCTTTTGCACTTTTGATAATTTTGACTTTAAATCTAATAACTAGTGTCTCCAAATTGAAGAGGTAGGTAAACTGTCATATCAGAATGATTTCTCAACTAACCAACCTGGCTTGATGATTCGAACGATTTCATGAAGAGCATCGCATGGTACATGGCCAGGACCGAAAGCACCATTGCAAACAACAGCGTCATAGATATCTGGGAGATTGACCAATCTAAAGTCGTTATCGTTCATGTATGTATAAAACTATTGAAAACAGATAATATTAAGTCTATAACGATTTTGCTTTTAATCTGACGTTCCTATATGTCAAGTTCATTCATCTGACCATCTTAAATAAATAAATAAATAAATAAATAAAATTCCCTTTATTCATCCCATAGGGGAAATTTGTCTCTAGGGTCTATTCCAAGGGAAGACTGGAACCATCCAGACGTCAGTCGCAGTGCAGCGCCGCAAATTAAGCTAGGGCAGCAGCCTCTTATGGTTCTCACACTACTATGTTATGACGATCGACTCAATCAGCAAAGTCCGATCAGCATTCGTGCACCGTCGCGACCCCGCCTGGTAGCATCGTCACAACACACCGTTCGACTAGATGCTCTGCCGTTTCGGGTTCTTGCCCACATCGGGTACATGTTGGACAGGTGGAAAGTCCCCACTGATGAAGCGCACTTGCTGTTAGGCAGCTTCTCGACCGAAGACGATCGCAGCCACCCAGTGTCTCCTCTTACTGGTATCAAAGCCTGGCAACTTCTCACCAAGCTTAGGTGTCCTGTAGTTCTGATATTGCTCGATTAACCTAACAATTCAGAGTATTATAAAATGAGTAAAATCAACTCACATTTCGTCCAATACAGCCGCTTCGACACTCGAGGTGTCTCTTCAGTTGTGCGATCTTCTTTGATGGAGAGTAGATGTGCGGTAATGGTGTTCATTTAGAGTGTTGTGTGGTGCGTGAAGGCGCGTATGAATGGGTGTATTGGACGGAATGTGAGTTGATTTTATTCATTTCATGATATACGTATGAGTATGAAGCAAAGACTTTAATATAGTGTGCCACGCTGCTCCAAGAAGTCTCAAGGTTGAGACTTTTGAAGTTTTGTGATCAACATGGAAAACTGTTTTGGTCAGGCAGCGACAATTTGACCGTAGCCATCGTTAACTTATAGCCTGACACTAGAACCCTCCAGTATTACAGTTTGACGTCATTTTAAAGGTTTGTGCAGCGTCTAGTGAGTTGTCGTTAGTAGAGCTCAAGGAAACAAGTGATTTCATTGGTTGAACTATTCAATACAACTCACGATGTGTTTTCTTTTGCGACCAAAGACATGTCTTTTGACGTCATTCTTTGGTCAGTGTCAGGCTATAAGTAATCGATGGCTACGAGTTGACTCTGTAGGGCAGGGCGATACGACTACGTACCATCATTAGCAGCGACAACGGAGCCCATTCCGATGCATTGTTCCAATAGCTTTTTGTAAATCCCTTTGCGTCTTGATATCTCATTGAATGCCTTACACGAGTCTAAGCCGTGGATGTTCTTGAAACCTTTCTCCAGCAGCTGTGCGTGAAAAATAATAATAAAGAAATTAATTTAAGATTTTAATTCATAAATAATTCATAATTAAACAACAAAAAATTGAGCATTTAAATAGAGTAATTTTCACTAAACGTGCTCGAAGTGCTTTACAAAGGGTCAGCATAAAGTCAAGTCAATACCAAATTGATAAGATGGATCCGAATATACATCACTGCCAAGCCTATTCAGATTGATGAAAACAGGTGAAATTCATCCTTTCATGTTCATATTAAAAATTTATTCCGAAATGGTATCATGAGTTTAGTAAATCAAAGTTATATTGAATAAATTGTTGCCTGAATCGGGGGGAAGGAAACAACAGTGAAAAAGGTTAGAAAGAAAACTTAACTTAATCCAAAGTTCACCTCATTTGTCTTTGCGGGTTCAATTGAAAATATCAAAGATTTTATATTTTCTTCAATTTATCACAATGCCCATACACTGTGAACAAAAAATATTCAAAAAGTTTCATAAAGAAAAAAGAATGACAAATATCCTTTAATAATTTAAAAATTCCCTTTATTCATCCCATAGGGGAAATTTGTCTCTAGGGTCTATTCCAAGGGAAAACTGGAATAACCAAGGCGTCAGCCGCAGTGCAGCGCCTCAAAATAATATAAATATATAGTATATAATATATATATATATATATATATATATATATATATATATATATATATATATATATATATATATATCCTGGCGAAACGCATTTTGAGATAAGACTAGCGTCCTATCCAATGAGTAGCAAGCAAACTGGTACTATCCTATAGTCATCAATAAAAGCGAGATAAACTTCAAGCCTAAGCCGCTTTATTCTGAAGGCCCAATTTAATATTTCTCTACCAACCATTTCCGCAATGATGCCTGGCCCAGAGCACAAATCTAAGAGCAATGCTTGGTTACGATCAGTGATGAATTGGACACATTTGTCCATAACTATGTGAGGTCCAGCATAGATTTCCCGGCGTGAACACAACATCTGGAAAAACAAAATTAAAAATAAAAATAATATGCACATTTCGTGTCAATGACTGGTTGTTCTTAGATATTTTAAACTGTTATCTCAACTAAAAACTTACTCAATCTCATTATTCAAGAACAAGCTTATAATTTCCATACAAGGATCAATAAAGTATATCTTATCTTATCTTCTCGTGTTTCATACTGTTTTTACAATAGCATAATAAATAATAGCGAAAATATTATGAGGCAACCCTATTACCCTTTGTAAATATAAGCGAAAGAGTGCAAGAAATTTATCCACCCTCCCCCCCCCCCCCCCCCCCCCCCCTTCAATCCCCCAGGCATGCAATCGGTTTTACTAAAAATATATTTTGACGCGTAAAGATATTTGCCACAATGGTAGTTCTAAAGGTCAAATATTTTGATGTCGGTTAAGTTTTCACCCGTTGATGTAAGTTAAATCTGGAGATTTAACATGGTTGAGCTCATTGCAGAGGTATATCAAAAACATAAAACACACTTACTGAACAGAAATACACCATACTTATCACATAAATCCAACAAGAACATTATTGTCAGAAGAGGAACTGGCTCGTCTTATAACATGAAGCAAATGGACTGTGTTCTTCTAAAATGTGATTTATAGTAGAAATCTATCTGGGGCGCATAATATAGTATTCTTGAACTCATACGTTTGAACTGTCGAACTCTTTCCTAATGTGCGCTCTCAAGGTCGCGCAGCGATATTGGGAACTCGTTAAAATTCCAGACGTAGGATTTCAAGAATATTCTATTATTCGCCCCTCACATATTTCTACCAAGAGTCGCAATTTATAAGGGCACAGTCCATTGGCTTCATGTTATAAGATGAGTCAGTTCCTCTCCTGACAAAAAAGTTCTTGTCGGACTTGTGTGTTAAGTATGGTGGTATTTCTATTCATGAATTCTGTAAATAGCCTATGTGTAAGCCGCGCAATTTACGTCTTCAAAAGCTAGCAATTCTAAATAGTGCAATAATTAGTTAAGCGACATATCACTTTTTTTCTAATCTGATGAAACAACATGCTGATCATCTTAGAAAATTGGCAGCCATTGTCTGCAGTGAATTTGTAGCTGGGTTTATCAGATCTGGCAGAAAGTTCTTTGTGTGTGATAGACCAGCGTCTTTTCCAAAAGAGGAAAAAGGGACGCCCAAAGATGGTGGAATAAGGCAAAGGATGATATGAAAGAACTGGACCTGGAGGAAGATATGCTGAACCGAGATGCATGGAGATGTGGCATTCATTATGGCGATCCTGCAAAATGCGGGATACGCTAAAACAAGAAGAAGAAGACCAGCGTCTTTTCCATAGGGTAACAAATAATTGTTACTGTCCGTTTAACGCTATAAAACCGGATTAGATGTGGCTCAATGAATCGGATGGCCCTGAACTACTACTATCGAAATTGCATGCTTCTTAATTGCGATTCTTCCCACACAGAAGGATTATTTCTAATATATATGTGACGTTGGGTTAACAACACATCACTCAGTGTATTGAATGTCGTAAAACTCTTTTTAAAACATTATTGGTACTGTAGCCAGGTATAAATGTGTGGCACAGACCAAAGTTATATCCTTTCTTTAAAAAATATAGCATTGTGGAGAACATTGTGCTTATTTGAGTCAATAAAAAAAATTGATACGGCGCACAACTCTACTGAAAGATTTGAAAATTAGAAATGTATTTTTTACAGATAGATAAACAGATAACTTGATTTCCTTTTATAATTTAAAGTCAGTTTGAAAGTTCGTTGAGTCAAACAGATATCATAAAATACGTACCGACGACACTAGACTCTCAAAATCAACTAATTTTGACACTGTAAAAAGTTGTCAATTTGCGTCATCTATTTATGACATCAAGTATTATTATTACTTCCGTTGTGTTGTTGATTTAGCGGTGATCAGTGTTGTTATGTAGTAGTATGTTCTAATTGCGTGTATGTTTGTGTGTGTGCGTGTGTGTGTGTGTGTGTTTGTGTGTGGTGTATACATGTGTGTGTGTGTTGGCATTTTTCAGCAAATCGTGGCATTCATAGTGATATTATTCACTTGATCACATGAAGTTATTTCAGTCGCCATTTTGATTCTTTTTTTACTATTAGGGTTAGCTCGAGATCGAATGATTTTTTCTATTAGGGTTAGTCATAAGTCTTAGTAAAGGTGCTAGGATGTTTGTTTTTTCATAAGTTAAGTAAAGGGGAGACATTACGAAAGCTCCTACATCCCGAGTATTCTTTAAATTTGTATTTTCACCGTTGATATTTTGTCAGGAGTTTATTTATTCAATTTGTCATCATTTTTTTCTATTAGGGTTAGCTCGAGATAGGAGGATATTTCTTTTTCTATTAGGGTTAGTCATAAGTCTTAGTAAAGGTGCTAGGATGTTTGTTTTTCCATAAGTTAAGTAAAGGGGAGACATTCCGAAAGCTCCTACATCCCCAGTATTCTTTAAATTTGTATTTTCACCGTTGATATTTTGTCAGGCATTTATTTATTCAATTTGTCATTATATATAAGTATTTTTAAAACTCTAGAACAAACCTTGATAGATTTGTAAAAGTTTAAAATTTCCTAATGTGACCATTGTTTTGATTTTCGGCCGCCATTTGATTTGTTAAGTATTGAAAGGTAGTGCAAAGCAGTCCGAGAGTTGTTTTATTCAATTTGTCATCATTTTTTCTAATTGGGTTAGCTCGAGATCGGGGGATATTTTTTTTCTATTAGGGTTAGTCATCAGTCTTAGTAAAGATGCTAGGATGTTTGTTTTTCCATAAGTTAAGTAAAGGGGAGACATTCCAAAAGCTCCTACATCCCGAGTATTCTTTAAATTTGTATTTTCACCGTTGATATTTTGTCAGGCGTTTATTTATTCAATTTGTCATCATTGTTTCTATTAGAGTTAGCTCGAGATCGGAGGATATTTCTTTTTCTATTAAAGTTTGTCATAAGTCTTAGTAAAGGTGCTAGGATGTTTATTTTTTCAAAAGTTAAGTAAATGGGAGTCATTCCGAAAGCTCCTACAGCGCTATGCCTTCCTGAAAATGACCCAGAATGCTTGATAAATGCTGTATACAATGATTTGAATCTGAACTTTGCGGATGAACGTTATCTATCAGAGAGAGAGCAATTTTGACTACAACCCATGAAAATGTTGACAAAATAAATGCAGCCGTTCTGTCCAGGTTGAACTCATCAACTGAACAAATTTACCGCAATGCTGATTCCATTCAAAGTGACTCTGACATCAAATTATACCCAATTGAATTCTTGAACGAACTTACATCTCCCGGACTTCCTCCACATGCATTACATTTGAAAGCCAACACGTCAGTCATGCTGCTTAGAAATATAAATCCTAAATCAGGCCTCCTAAATGGCACCCGTTTGTTAATAACTAAATTAGGTTCAAAAGTATTAGAACCCAAGATGATTACAGGTAGTAGAGCTGGCGACATAGTGTTTATCCCTAGAATCAATCTGACGACAACAACTGATTCAGGCTTACCATTTATTCTAAATAGAGGACAGTTTCCGGTAAAATTGTCATATGCAATGACAATTAACAAGTCTCAGGGGTAGACATTAAGCAAGGTGGGGATTTTCTTACCACAACGGGTATTCACACACGGACAACTGTATGTTGCTGTGTCACGGGTCAGAGGCTATAGTGGCTTATACTTCATGTTGGGCCACACAGAAAAATCAACCGAAGATATATCAAATTACACAGACAACGTTGTTTACCAATCTGCCCTCATTAAATGATGGTGAGTACAGTATCGAATAAAAATAGTTCTTTCCCCGCGAAATTGCGGGCTTTTTACTAGTATTTTTAAAAAAGAATACGGGGTAGAAATCATCAAGCCCATTTCTCATAGCAGTGTTCACTGTGTTGGACAAAACTAAGGGCACAATCGGAGACAAAAGCATTCCCCGAATAATAGTTTTTATAATTCGTAACATAAGAGTGTGTATGGAATTTTAAGCCAACAACAAAAAAAATATAAGAAATTACGTAGTCAAATGATCCAGCATTTGCCCACTTTGTGTACAAGTTCTGAGATTCTTCGAAGGATAGGTCACTTTGCACGAGCTCACTCGCAATCTTCGCCAAGTCCCTTTCTCTCTTTAAATCAGAGTCGCCGTTTCCTTGCATCGTGATGATCTAAAAAGAAGTCTGAGAAAGAATTTAATTTTAAGTATTGTCCTTTTAGATGCAGTGTGTCTATGAAATAACTTTTGATTTCGCTTTATTATTCTAGATGTATCAAATCATTGACTTCTTCTTCTACTAATACTTCTACTACTACTTCTACTGCTACTTCTACTTCTACTACTACTTCCATTACAACTACTACTACTTCTACTACTACTGCTACTACTACTACTACTACTACTACTACTACTACTACTACTACTACTACTACTACTACTACTACTACTACGAGTACTACTACTACTACTACGAGTACTACTACTACTACTACTACTACTAATACTACTACTACTACTACTACTACTACTCCTACTACTACTACTCCTACTACTACTACTCCTACTACTACTACTACTACTACTACTACTACTACTACTACTACTACTACTACTACTACTACTACTACTACTACTACTACTCCTACTCCTACTACTACTCCTACTACTACTCCTACTCCTACTACTACTACTACTACTACTACTACTACTACTACTACTACTACTACTACTACTACTACTACTACTACTACTACTACTACTACTACTACTTCTACTTCTTCTTCTCCTCCTCCTCCTCTTCCACTTTCTCTTCTCTCTCTTCTCCTCATCTTCTTCATTATCCTCCTTCACATTCTTTTCTTCTACCCCCTCCTCCTCCGCCGCCAAGAAGCTGCGATCATTCAAGTTGAGTGCATATTTTCCATTCTTATTGAATTTCAAGGCATAGTTTTCTTTTGTCAAGTTTTCATGTTAAGTTATTTGTTGTGTTGAGATTCATATTCATCCCTCATCAACATGCAATTCGTCTCCTCTCGTCGTAATCTTCAGAATTCTAATCGATATGATTCAATTTACGTCCTCCAACTCTGCCTGGAAGATGATGAATTTAAGCTTCAACGTGATCGTATGCTTGATTTTTTTAGGGCACGGGAATAATATACCGAACGGGTTTTGCATGAGGCTGTCCGGAAAGCCAGCCTCGTGTCGAGAGAAGCAACGATGATGCCTCGCAACGCCAGGAAGCAGGAGATGCAGCGTCTCATTTTAGTCCTCACGCATCATCCTCATGCAAATCAGGTTAGGGACTATTGCACAATTATGGGATCCTCCAGACGGACGAAGACACCCACAGAGTTTTCTCAGAACCCCCGTTGGTGACATACCGACGGGATCGTAACCATTGTCAGAAGCCGCCTGGAGCCCAATACCCATTGATGGGCCTTCAGCTAGATTTTGCATGCAACCCCGATGCAAGACTTATGGGTACGATACCCTTAGCTTCCCAGACAAGATTTGGGACCTCAGACTGCTGTTTACATGCACTGACCGTAGTCTATGCAACTGCGTGTTCCCTGTGTAGGATTGCTTACGTTGGCAAGACCGGAAAGAGGCTGGGTGACAGATTCGTGCAGAACTTGCGCGACATATCGAACTATGCAGACACAGCAGTGGCCAGACACTTCAATCTGCCTGACCACTGCGATATACAGTGTGTGTGCGCGAGCGCGCGCGCTTGTGTGTGTATGTGTGTGTGTGTTCAGGTTTTGCCATTCTGACACTTCCTCCCGCTGACGAAGAGAAACTCACCTGATCAAGTCGCTGGGAATGCTGACTCCACGCGGACTCAACACCAAGGTTGACCACCACTATCATCCACATCGTATCCCTCTGCGTAACAACCTTTTAGTTAATACTATCTTTGAGCCTAATAGATGTCAACGTCACTCATAATCAAAACTACTACTGCTCTTACTGCTGCCACTACAGCTACTGCTGCTGCTGCTACTACTACTACTACTACTACTACTACTACTACTACTACTACTGCTGCTGCTGCTGCTGCTTCTACTACTACTTCTACTACACTCGTACTACTACTACTTCTACTACACTACTACTACTACTACTACTACTACTACTACTACTACTACTACTACTAATACTACTACTACTACTACTACTAATACTAATATTACTACTACTACTGGTACTACTACTACTACTACTACTACTACTACTACTACTACTACTACTACTACTACTACTATTAATACTACTATTACTACTATTAATACTACTACTACTACTACTACTACTACTACTACTACTATTAATACTACTACTACTACTACTACTACAACAACTACTACTACTACTACTACTACTACTACTACTACTACTACTACTACTACTACTACTACTACTACTACTACTACTACTACTACTACTAGTACATTTATCAAATAACATGTATTTTGAATCGTTTGAATGGCAAAACGTGTTTTTAAAAGTTTCAATGGCCCTTGAACTCTCACAGAGTTTTTGAAAACAAGTCCTCTTATAATAGGACTGACACACAGAACCAGCAAGCCGTGACGGGAAAATGAGGCCATAAAGGTATAGATAGTATGCAGATGACGTCACTCAGGCCTTTGTTATTGTTTTTGCCATCCGCGTTTGTGGGTTGTTCTCACTAAACTGTATTAACCAGACTATAAAAGTTCATGGTTACACAGAGTTTGTGTGTTGGTCCGTTATACTTCCGGATGGCAATGTTGTGAACTCCTTGGCCAAGCGCATTTTATCTATTGAAGCTGATCCTAGAGCGGATCAGTGTTGCCAGGTACCTTTGCAAAAATCCCGCCTACTTTATGCCAGAAATCCGCCAAAATCCGCCAACTTTATCCTACTTCATCTGCGACATTTGCCCAAAATGCGCCATTTGATTTAAAACACTTATAATCAATAATAGTTATGTTTTTACCCTTGCGTGCTCATTTAGACCACTCAAAAGTTTCCTTAAATCAGTTTTGCAATACTTACAGTATGCCCTCGTATCGTCATCTGTCATTAGTTTAATCCAGTCTTGAAGATCAGGGTGTTTTCCCCAAGATCGGTTGTATTTACTAGACATGGCACATAGAGTTTCGATTTAGTTTGAGCGAGAGTTAGATTGTCGGATATTGTTTTCACCTTCGGTTAATCTGAATTAGGTTGTGTAATATAGACCTAGGCCATACGTACTCACAATAGGTGTTCCTAAGCGTCAATTTAGGGAGGGGGGGGGGGGGAGAAGAAATAATTAAACTTGATTGCTATCCTTTTACTTTTTTAAAGGGTATTATCGATCATCAAAAATCCACCATCCGCCACGCCATCTATAGATAGTTCGAAGTTGACGTCACTCGGGTCTTTGTTATTGTTTTTTGCCATCCACGTTCATGAGTAATTCTCACTAAACTGCATTAACCAGACAATAAACGTACATGGTTACACAGAGTTTTGTATGTTGGTCCGTTATACTTCCGGATGGCAATGTTATGAGCTTCTTTGCCAAGCGCATACTATCTATAGTCGAGTGAGTCAGCCTCACATTTTGAGTTTTTCACAATGTTTTGACCCCTGATAATCGCATCCATCTATAGATAGAACAAAGATGACGTCACACAGGCCTTTGTTATTGTTTTTTGCCATCCGCGTTTGTGAGTTGTTCTCACTAAACAGACTATAAAAGTTCATGGTTACACACAGTCTTGTGTGTTGGTCCGATATACTTCCGGATGGCAATGTTATAAGCTTCTTAGCCAAGTGCATACTATGTATAGATAGAATGCGCTTGGCCAAGGAGTTCACAACATTGCCATCCGGAAGTATAACGGACCAACACACAAACTCTGTGTAACCATGGACTTTTATAGTCTGGTTAATACAGTTTAGTGAGAACAACTCACAAACGCGGATGGCAAAAACAATAACAAAGGCATGCGTGACGTCATCTGCATACTATCTATAGATAGGTCAAAGATGACGTCACTCAGGTCTTTGTTATTGTTTTTTTGCCATCCGCGTTTATGAGTAATGCTCACTGAACTGTATTAACCTGACTATAAACGTTCATGGATACACACGGTTTTGTGTGTTGGTCCATTATACTTCCGGATGGCAATGTTATGAGCTTCTTAGCCAAGCGCATGCTATCTATATTGTGATTTATGCTCATAACCAGAACTGGGCGGGGGGGGGGGGGGGTATTTTGGCTTGCATCATCAAGAAGGAGGAGGAGAAGAAGAAAAAGAACAAGAAGAAGAAGAAGAAGAAGAAGAAGAAGAAGAAGAAGAAGAAGAAGAAGAAGAAGAAGAAGAAGAAGAAAAATGGGAGCGATCATTTTGTTGTCCAACTTAGTCATCGTTCACATGATTTGTTGCTGTACAACGATTGGACATTTCTCAATTAATGTAAACACGCTGCTGTGTTTATGAAAGTTCTAAACATACCCATGAGTCCCGCTGAGCAAAATGACCAATAGGCTTCAAAAGTCATGACGTCACTTCCCTCGTAATGACGCATGGTAACTTAGTAAGTGGCTCTAAACTATCGGAACAATGGCGGACGCTCTTATGAAATATTTCTCCGACGAGCAAAAAAGTTTATCCAGAGGAGAAAAACATACAAAAATATGATCTTGTTTTGACCTTTATACATTCTGATCACATGACATATGAAAAGTTCTAGTCAGCATGAAGAATAAAAAGTGCCGATTTTCTTTGTTTAGAACCACACTACTTGCCGATGCTGGGCGACGTGGCATCAGACTATTGAATCCAATTGGATTCAGTAGTCTGATGTCACGCCGCCCGGCAACGGCGGCCATCTTGGTTCTAAACAAAGAAAATCATTACTTTTTATTCTTCCTGCTGGCTAGTACATTTCATATGCCTCGTGATCAGAATGTGTAAAAGTCAAAACAAGATCAAATTTATGGGTTTTTCCCTCTGAATACGCTTTTATGCTCACCGGAGAAATATTTCATACGGGCGTCCGCCATTGTTCCGATAGTTTAGAGCCAGTGTTACTAAGTTACCATGTGTCATTAAGAAGGAAGTGACGTTACGACTGTTGAAGAGTATTGTGATGTTGGATATTTCTCAAACTGTGAACACTTTTCACTATGACGGTCATTTTGAGCACATATTCCAATGTGACCAATGACCTCAAGCACACGGAAAGGTAATATAGATCGCTCCTATTTACATGAAACTGGAAGAGGTTCTTTTAGATACCTTTTCACCACCATGATATATATTAGTAATAATATTGTATTTCATTCAATAACTTTACCTCAATTTATTTCAATCCACAATCGCCTGTCCAAAACAAAAGAGAAACAAACACACGTATCATAATTTCATGGCTGGTTTCAAATGAAAATTATTCATTGTATCCATAAAAGTTATTTTTTAACATTTTATTGTATTTAACTATTTAATTCGACATAGAGTACTTATTTGTGCACATCGGATTGTTTGTTCCAAATTAGCATGACCAGACATCATCATATTATGCTATGCATACAAAGCTCTGATGCTATAATATTATATACTTAGATTGTAAATTCGTTTATAGTAAAATTCCGGTTACAAAGTTTATCTGGATTTTGTAAACGATTGTTTTCATCTTACATATCAACTGAAATTGACCATAGAACTGGAATTATTATACAGCATTCTAAGTGATGCCATTTAGGATTAAATCTTATGTGACAATAATATAAAAATGTGATAATTTTAAAAACCCGTCGTCATAAAAACGATATTATAAATTGAGTGCGTGATGAAAGAGTTGGAAGCATTTGCTGCTTTCATTTCATAAGCCAGTTAGAAAGCTGAACAATATTGAGACCTTAAAATATGTAGCAACCATGCATTTTTAGAAGGGTACTATAGATGGATGCGATTATCAGGGGTCAAAACATTGTGAAAAACTCAAACTGTGAGGCTGACTCACTCGACTATAGATAGTATGCAGATGACGTCACTCAGGCCTTTGTTATTGTATTTTGCCATCCGCGTTTGTGAGTGATACTCACTAAACTGTATTACCCCGACTATAAAAGTTCATGGTTACACACAGTTTTGTCTGTTGGTCCGTTACACTTCCGGGTGGCAATGTTATGAGCTTATGAGCTTATGAGCTATAGATAGAATGCGCTTGGCCAAGGAGTTCACAACATTGCCATCCGGAAGTATAACGGACCAACACACAAATTCTGTGTAACCATGAACTTTTATAGTCTGGTTAATACAGTTTAGTGAGAACAACTCACAAACGCGGATGGCAAAAACAATAACAAGAGACTATAACAATTATTGCGGCGTAAGTTGAATGGCAATTTTATAGAACCAGTCGGTTAGTCATCAAAAGGATGGGAGGTTGACAAAGCGCTTTGGTCTTCACTTCTAACCTTGAGGTACAAAAAGTTCGACACCCAAACTTTGCGATATGTGGCCTTAAAAAGACATCTCACCCCAATTCCCACGATGCTCTTTTCATGGAAACCCAAGGTGATTCTTGTCACTCGAAAAAATAAGGATTCCTTAAGCCGATGAAAAATTTAAGAAAGAAAATTTAATAAAAAAAAAACGAAATCAAAACAGCAACATTGAGCACAAGCAGTAAATTTATGCTTCAACCGTAACTCTTTGAATGTTATGGCTGGCAAGATATTGACATACACACACACACACACACACACACACACACATATATATATATATATATATATATATATATATATATATATATACAAATATTCATAGTGTATGTGTAAAAAATGATTATATATATTATATATAAACAGGATTGTCTTACTTGAATAAAACATTCTTAAATAAAGCATGCATATCAATTCATCTATAATCAATTTCCCATAGACTGGCGTGTCTTCGCATCTCATTTCAGTTTGCCATAATATGTTATTCTGTACCTGTGGTCAATGAAGGGCGCCTGGAAATGGGTATTGTCACACGGTCTGAGCACGAGTGTGCACGGTTCGGATCCAGACGGCGACACTTATATATATATGTATATATATATATATATATATATATATATATATATATATATATATATATATTATATATATATATATATATATATATATATATATAATATATATATATATATATATATATATATATATATATATATATATATGTATGAACACAACAAGTCCGTGAGATAAGTGTATATGATATGAAGTCTTTTTAAAATGTAATGATCTGGTTATCAAAGAAATGTATATGAATGAATATAGCAGATGAATCAAGAGGGTATGGTGGATGATGATAATGATGATGATGGTGGTGAAATGAATGGTATCAAGATGACGCTTCTAAGTAAAATATGATGTTGACCATGGCATAACATAGGCGGTGATAAAAGGATAAATGTCAAAATAATATTGATAAAACTGATGATTGATAGATACTACATGATGAGTTGGTGATAAAATTGAAGAAGAAGAAGGAGGAGGAGGAGGAGGAGGAGGAGGAGGAGAAGAAGAAGAAGAAGAAGAAGAAGAAGAAGAAGAAGAAGAAGAAGAAGAAGAAGAAGAAGAAGAAGAAGAAGAAAGAAGAAGAAGAAGAAGAAGAAGAAGAAGAAGAAGAAGAAGAAGAAGAAGAAGAAGAAGAAGAAGAAGAAGAAGAAGAAGAAGAAGAAGAAGAAGAAGAAGAAGAAGAAGAAGAAGAAGAAGAAGAAGAAGAAGAAGAAGAAGAAGAAGAAGAAGAAGAAGAAGAAGAAGAAGAAGAAGAAGAAGAAGAAGAAGAAGAAGAAGAAGAAGAAGAAGAAAGAAAAGAAGAAGAAGAAGAAGAAGAAGAAGAAGAAGAAGAAGAAGAAGAAGAAGAAGAAGAAGAAGAAGAAGAAGAAGAAGAAGAAGAAGAAGAAGAAGAAGAAGAAGAAGAAGAAGACTTAACTACAAAACGGTTTTGTTGATTTATTGTTTTTATTATTATAAAAATTTGGTTAAAATTTTAAACTGTTGTTGTTTCTTTTTATCAGCAGACTTGAAAGGCCATTAGAATGCCATCTTTTTCGTTGAAATGATTGCTATACGTTTTCCAAACGATTTTCTTCCATTTTCCTTCCTCCACCAATTGGTTCATCAAAGGTTCCAATCTGTCTTTGTACTCGGGTACTATTGTCAGGAACTCTTTTCTAATGGTGTTTATAAAGTAGCCTCCTGGGAACAAAATTGTTTCGGGAAAAAATTAATTACATATTAGATGCCTATGTCAAACGAATATACATTTCTTATTACAATGATCGGTTGGTGTAATGAATTTTCACAACACATTCAGTAACTACTTCGTTTTAGGTACTTATATATGTAAGGTGGAAGGTCAGAGGTTACAAATTCTTGACCCACAGCTTAATGTTCCTAATATCGGACTTATACTTATTGATCAACCCACCTGGTTTGATGACTCGAATAATTTCATGAAGGGCATCGCATGGGATATGGCCGGGGCAAAAGGCACCATTAGAGATAACAGCATCGTAGGTATCTGGGTGAAAAATTACGTAGTAATGTCTTGTCAAGGTGAAGAAAAATATGGGACTCACAAGTCGTAATTGACATTTCTAGTGATATATTAAATTATTATCGGGTGTTCTAAAAAGTCCCGATCTTTTAGAGAGCGCAAAATCTACGAAATATTTTCAAAGCGCTCTACAAGGTGTCCCAAGCAAACAGCAACACTTGAATTGTAAGACGAGATATGACGCTTGTATAGCGCTATTACAATAAGCTTCAACAGTCTTGACGTCATTTCCCTCGTAATGACGCATAGTAACTGGTTCTAAACTATAGGAACCATAGCGGACGCCCTTATGAAATACTTCTCCGACGAGCATAAAATGTATCCAGAGGAGAAAATCATTATAAATCTGATCTTGTTTTGACTTTTATACATTCTGATCACATGACATGTGAAAAAGTTGTAGCCAGCATGAAGAATAAAAAGTACCGATTTTCTTTGTTTAGAACCAAGCTGCTCGTTGATGGGCGGACGTGACATCAGACTGTTGAATCCAATGAAACTGTTCAATAGCTAACCTACATTAATTTAAAACAGTTCTAAACAAAGCAGAGAGATTTTTAAAAAAATAGCATTCCCAAAATATCAGCCTGTCTCGATCAGGCATCTGATTTTTGGGTATGGATTTTTCTCGCATTTTCCCTTCGACTTTGTCGGGCACTGTTTTATACACGCCTTTTCAAATAATATGTTAAGATACATACCATCTATTGCGTCAACGACGGATCCATTACCGATGTATTGCTCAAATAATTTTTCGTAAATCCCCTTTTTTCTTGAAATTTCAATTAATTCTTTACACGGATCAAGGCCATGAAAGTGTTTGAAGCCCTTTTCTGCAAGCTGGAGCAAATGAATAAATACAAAAACAAATAAAAAATGAAATCGTCTTGATTCTGTTCACATACAATTTACATTCAACGTGAATAACTTTGATTATTTTAGTGTATCAAATAGAAGGAACGGGTGGGGTATTAGTAGAAACGGAGAGGGGTGGGGGTGGGGTGATGGCTGTGCACTTTGGCCAAACTTTAATAGAAGGGGGGGGGGGGGGGGGTGTTCGGAATAGAGGGAGTGGGGTGCGCAATTTGACCAAAGAAAGGGGTGAAGGGCGCAAATTGACCAATCCATAGAAGACGGGGTGGGGGTGCATTTTATATATTTTCTAATTAAGTTACGATTCTGACGGCGACACACTTACATTGATATTTTAAAAATCAATATAATTTCTACGTTTGATGGGGGGCGGGGGGGGGGGGGGCGCAGAGAATATGAAAAAAATAGAGGGGGGAGGGGGAGTCTATTTGGATAAGTAGAGAATACATATTGATATCAGTATTATACCGCATGTTGTCATTGAGATATGTAACGAAGAATTATTGTCCTTTTGCGTTTTAGAGTCCCACCCAAATTAGCTCCCAATTGTTTCATGACATCGTGAAGTGCATTCAGCATGGTAAAAATGTGGAAATGCTCTATATAAATATCTTATATTTATTATTGTTTTAAAGATATTATTTTTCGTTTTGCGTAAGCACACTCTCAAAGTTGTGTTCTTTGCCAATAATAAATTCGTTTGTTTTATTCATAAAAATCAAAGAATTCTATAAAAAGAGATATAACACAATGTTAATTGTGCCGGAACAAATAATTGCACAAACCATTTGTGCTATGATGCCACTCCCAGAGCCTAGATCTAATACCAAAGCTTTTTCTGGTTCAGATAACAATTGGAGACATGCGTCTCTCACGTCGTAAGGACCAGCATAGACTTTCTGCCTTGAATTTAACATCTGAGGAAAAATGTAAAGAAAATTGGAATAGGTCATATGGAAATGATTAGATAGAAGAAAGTGTCTTTTAATTAGAGCAATGAACAAAAATGCATATACAGCTTTGAAAAAGAACAAAATATTAAACACGAAACGTTTCGAAACCAGTCTTCAGCCAATGATAAAGTTTTAACTGTGTTTGATCTGCTTTATTCACATCTGTTCATAACTTTTTTCAATCCCCAGCTTGCAGCAGCTGAGTATTCACTTGAATTAAAGCATTAATACTAGCTTGATATACAGTATCGCCCATTGGGTCGTTAGGACCCAGAATATCTAACAGCGATTGTCATAAAAGAAAGTGGCATCGCAAGACTTTGACACTGGGGAGATTTTTACTTGACAAGGAACATATTTCCATCAAAGTGGGTCAAGTCAATCAATTAAATAAAGAAGATAGAAGCTTCTATTGCTCTTTTCAAAGAGGGGGGCCGAAAGCACAATTGGAACAGCCCTAGCTTCATCGCAAAGGGACCAAGCTCGATCCCGGGTGCAGTCGAGATTTTTGTCTGACCCCCCCCCCCCCCCCCCCCCCCCCCCGCCCCTGTAAACTCAACAGTGACTATTTGATCTGTCGGAAAGTACTTTGCAATAAACTAGCGTCATATACAAGGAAAGCAAAACAAAAATATGCTGTTGTCCGTTTCAGATACCGGGATAAACTCCGGCTCCATGGGCTTAATGGCTTTGAAGGACTATAAGATTTTGAAAGAGAACATTTTACATCAACAAAACTTCTTAGAATTTATTCTCTCATTCGTCTTATGTCTATTAGTTGACGTGATCGAATCTAACAAAAATCTATTGTTGACTCAAATTTCCCCATTGTATTTAAAAAAAAAAGGATAAAATAGACCCAAATTTATCAAAAACAGATACTAAAACCCAGTATCAATTCGTCAGTCCAAATATTTTCGCATTCATGAATATATTTTAAAATCACATCCCTGTCCCATTCCCCCCTCACCTCTCAAACGGGACAGATACCCAGTAAGACAATTAACAACAATATCTGATCTTTTCAAACTTCTTAAAGAAACTCTGCAGAGCAGTTTGCTTATTATTGTTGAAATACTATCAAACAGAAAAGTTAAAAGCCCTAGGAGAATTTGGCATAGAAACTCTCCCAGAACTGTGTGTAACATGATGTAAAAGAACGCCCATATACCAGAAGAATTGAGAACATCACTTTTCATTCTCCTTCCAGAGAAAATGCAGTAAAATGTTCCGACAACTGGACGATAAGTCTGATGTGCTACGTATTGAAACTGCTTTTAAATATCATGCTGAGAAGAATAAGGACAAAATAAATGCGAAGTCACTGAAGAGCAGGCATGATTTTGAAGCTATAGCGGATCCAAAGAAGATTGAGAGACATTTGGAGGTCTAGAAAGAAGTGTACGCATATCTTATTGATTACTACAAGGCCGACACCGTTAAACACGAAAATCTGATAGACACTCTAAGAAACATAAATGTAGAGGAAAAGGACACTGCAATTATAGCAAATCTGTACCTGATCCAAAATACTCCAATAAGAAATGGGAATGTATTATCTGCCTCAGTGGAATTCAAGCGAGGTGTCCGACAAGGCTGTGTCCTCTCACCATGCCTTTACAACCTATAAACATAATTCATATTCAGAGAAATCGAGATGATGGAAGGCTTAGTTGTGAGTGGAAGAAACATCAATAACCTGAGATATGCAGACAACACGGTGCTACTGGCAACAAGCAAAGAAGACCCGAAGAAACTAGCGGATTATACCGACATAATGAATAATAATTATGGACTGAAAATCAATATCCAGAAAATGAAAACCATGGTATTCACACGAGCAGAAGAAAAACCTAAAGCCACTAGAACAGTAATGTAAATCACGGTAAAGCAGTAGAACAATTTCATGATTATACATAGCTCGGTCAGTACTTCACATAAGATGGCAGATTTATTGCAGTGGTTAAAAGAAAGATCAGCATTCCTAAAACAAACTTAATGAAAATGAGAAAAATCCTTACTAGCATCAAAATATCGTCAAAAACAAAATTGCGTCTGGCTAAATGGTATGTATTTCTGTATGGCTGTGAAACATGTACCAAAACAAAGGAGATAGAAAGAAAAATTGATGCCTTTGAGATGTGGGTGTACTGCAGAATTCTGAGAGTACCATGGACCAGAAAGAAATCAAACATTCCGGTTCTTGTTGATGCAGGACAGAAGTCCAGAAAACTGTTGGCCGAAATTTAAAGGAGAAAACCGACCTATTATGACACGTTCGGAGACCCCGCATTCAGTGCTGGAGGGAAAAGTAGCTGGCAGAAAAGCACGAGGCAAACAAAGGAAGCACTGGATAGGAAATGTGAAGGCAACAACTGGCAAAAAGATAAACGACTGCTCGGTAAAGGCCCTTGAGCGTGAAGTATTGCGTTTCATGACATGCAACCTCTGTAGGAAGACGTAACTCCTGTTGAGTAAGATACCATTCAACCATTTGCAGTATTGCCGTTAATTATTTTAGAAAATGAATGAGTGTGGCACGGAGTATATGGAAAAGGAGGAATCCATTGAGCTGCCTGGGTAAAGAACAATTTTATAAAAAATCGATTTGTGAAAAACGATATTATATTATGGCAACCAAATAAAAATTGAAAAATACATCAACAATACATTAAGGTACGCTACAAAGATAATTCAATCTGACATCTGCAGGTCTGACATCCGAACCCACTTATGGACCCAGTTTAACATTGTTGTAATTAATGGACACTATTTTGCGTAATTTTTTGAGATTTCCATGACAACAATGAGCCCATAAGGAATTGGGTTATCAGACCTGCACGTCAGTTGTCCCCTTGAAATAGTCAGGGTGGTAAAGGCACTATTAAATACAAGCTAGTACCAGGTAATCATTATATATTATAAAACCCCCTTTGTTATTGTTGACAGTGTAAATCAAACTAAAATCTACTGCTAATCTCGACTTACCTGAAAATTATATTTACTCTTCTGACAGTTTCATATCTATTGACTTTAATGATGATTTTATATGAAATTGTACAACTGGGGTGTTAAAATACCGTTTTTGACCAATATTGAATATTTTGTAACCTCAAAGATAGACGTACAAAAGATAGGGTTCATCCGAAAATCCAATAATCCAAACACTGTATAATAAATGATTAGGTACATTAGCTACGCCTATTACCATGGGTGAATCAAAGAAAGTCAGATTAGTTAAAAACCGAGCAATCGAGAACTTGTTTATTATAGGTATAGTGGAAACATGACATAATCTATCTTTTGAAACGAAAAATGCATGTTCTCGAATTAATTTAATATCCTGGTTGACAAGAGTCTTACTTTGGCTGAACTTTATGCTTGATTAATAATAATAATAATAATAATAATAATAATAATAATAATAATAATAATAATAATAATAATAATAATAATAATAATGATGATGATGATGATAATAATAATAATAATAATAATAATAATAATAATAATAATAATAATATTAATAATAATAATATAATAATAATAATAATAATAATAATAATAATAATAATAATAATAATAATGATAATAACAATAATAATAATAATAATAATAATAGTAATAATGAGAGGAGGAGGAAGAGGAGGAGAAGAAAAAAGAAGAAGGAGAAGAAGAAGAAGAAGAAGAAGAAGAAGAAGAAGAAGAAGAAGAAGAAGAAGAAGAAGAAGAAGGAGGAGGAGGAGGCGGAGGAGGAGGAGGAGGAGGAGAATCTAGAATGGGAATAACACTGAACATTCAAATGGTATTACCGTATCATAGGATCCTGCATCGGCCCACTCTGTGTACAATCGTTGTGATTCCTCGTAAGTCTGGTCAGGTTTTAGGAGATTGTCCACAAGTTTTGTCATGTTCTTGTTTAGCTCTGCCACTGACTGACTCTCACGTTGCTCTTGCATCTTGACTCTATGAAAAATGCACAAAACGAGATTGAATACCCACAGTGTGGGATCGTACATAATCTGAAACCGTTCTCCCCAAAATCAATATAACAATTTAGAAAAGAAAAAAAAAGACAGAAATACTTACTGTGGAACGTTTCTGACTCGAAGTATTTCCTAAGCCAACAACAAAAACAATTAGCTTAACTCACTCTGAATCCTAGAGATTTTCACTACTTTTCAAAATTTGAAAAAAAATGTATTATAATAAATGAGTATGTGCAGAGATAGTTTTATTCAACTAGCATTTGTAATGTAAAAACTAAAAACAGTAGTTTTGATACTACGCCTATCATTTGTCTCAGAAAAAAGTAATAAATAGGCATGGGGTAAATATAACCGGTGTAAACTACGGATATAGTCGGTTTTAGGGCTGAGTGAGTTAATATCACAGCTTCAAACAATTCTTAACACGCAACATTTCAGATTCAAAGATCTTATTCAATGAAGACCGGTTTTGAGTCAAAAACATTCCTTATTAATTTGGGGGTTTTTTTTATTGGTTTAAAAATTATTATTTTTTTAAAAGTTGTTATCTCTGAAATTCTAAACATCACAATGAACTAGCTCCTGTACAAAGAGTAACAACTAATTGTTATTCTTCGACTAAAGTTACACTTCTTCTACATGATACATCATTGGCCTCACAAATATACCGTAATTGTCTATCACTATGCTGATATCATAAAATCATTAAATACTATTTCCATTATATTCATTTTATATAGGTCGCATGACATACTATTTTTAAGTGAGCTTTATTACACAGCCGTATGTAAATCCCAAAGTGCTCTCTGAAAATACCATGTATTATTTTTAACAATACAATACGATAATCTAACTAATAAAAACAAGTTTATCGTTACAGCTTGACATACCATTATTATTATTATTATTATTATTATTATTATTATTATTATTATTATTATTATTATTATTATTATTATTATTATTATCATTATTATTATTATTATTATTATTATTATTATTATTATTATTATTATTATTATTATTATTATTATTATTATTACGGGTTGAAACATGCACTCCCTCAAGCACGAAAGTGGCAAATGTGGGGCTGGAACACCGACTCCAGGATATAGTCAAATGCATCATTCACTTGGTCACCTTGCTTAGTTCCAAGTGTCTTCAGTCCCAAAAGCAATATATTAATATTTAAAATTTGCATTTTGCACGTGTTCATATCTAAATTTAAATGAGAGATAATCACTACAGAATTATCTTAAAATTGTATGTTTACTGACAGTTTATAGGGCATATAAGCACCAGTCTAATATGACCGCTGGTAGAGATTTTCCTTAACATTTAAATGCTATTTGTGACCCTTACGATACTTTCAAATAAAATATATTATTGAATATTTTTAATCATCTAACTACAATGGGTAACTTTATCTCCATAAAATTATGTTTGATGTAACAAGCAATGAATAAAAAAAATTCCCAAAGAAGAAAAGAAAAGAAAAACAGAAAAAGCAAATAAGTAAAATCTGAGTTTTTCCTTTTACATTACATTATTAATTTACTATTTTACCGATGTGTACTTATTTGCAGATCCGAGAACTCAAATGTTTATGGTTCCATTCTTATAATGGAAATACTCTCAATTTTGCCCATTTCAACAACTTCAAAACAAACCCATAATTGCATTCGGTTATCACACTTTCAAATATGTGCACCTATGTTTTTAGTAGTAGCGCTGTACAGTACAATCTCTGTGTACACGTCGTCAGATCTTGACCATATCGGCCTTTTAAAAAAAAACTGCCAAATTCCTGTCCTGTGACGATAATTGGCTCTGAAATATTTAATGCATATATTGTTAGCAAATGCTTGCTTACACAGTCTTACTACACATTACTAACTTGTATGAAACATAAAAAACAAAAATCGAGAGTGATTCAGGATAGATACGACGTATTGTATTGACGGGGTAGACGCAAATACCCTGTCCTTTTTTTTGGATGATGGCTAAAAATCGAATTCAAAAAATGGAGTGTCTTGAACTATGAATTCAGCTGATGAAAATTGCCATCTTCTAACATCCTCATAAAAGTTTGTAACAATCAGAATTTTAAAAACTTTATTATATATTACTAAAGTTTGTCCCCAAGGGGGTTACTCATTCCTGTAACGGCAGTGAAAATTAACCAATTAAAATCCTCTAAACAATAGAAGTGCAACTAACAATGTTTTCTCGCCGTAGGTGCCCCTTTTCCATCATGGCCAAAACTACAAACACATGTTTTTTTCATCCAGTGTGATTTCCAGATCAAAACCGCTTCAAGAATGGTGAGTAATGTTCAAAATTAGACCATGACCCTCATTCCTGTTACCAGGGCTTGTTATTTAAATTAGAAATTGAATTAAAAATAAAACGTATCAGTATATAGCTTTTTTTAAGGCTCTAAATAATAGTCATACTTTAATGTTGGAGTAAAGCATATTTTAGGGATAGTATGAATCGAAGCTATGATAAAGCGATGATAAACTCATCCCTGTTATACTCATTCCTGTTACACCTTGTTTTGTAACAGGAATGAGGGATGTAACAGGAATGAGGAAAACATAACAGGAATGAGGAATGTGAACTTTCATAAAATAAAACACACGTTTTATTGTAACTAAGTCCTTTGGAGCATAATGGCCCATAGAATCGGAGCTTATCCCTGTTTCTGTAGCATGAAACAGACATTTAACTTATGAATACGACGTTGGTCTATAGCAAATTACATTCCCCAGCAGTATTGGTACCATAATAGACACCTGGGTGAAGCAAAGTGAATCAACCAGAATTAATTTCATTGATTAAGGAAACCACTCTATGGTTGTGGAGGTTTTCGAACCTGTTACCTCCCAGTCGGGAGTTCTTTTGGTAACCACTCGGCCACGGCGCCTCCACATGGTTTATTGATTCATAGCATATTCTTTTGCTTCATAAGGATGTGTTTTGTAACCCACTGAAGTGTTACAGGCCTATGTCCATTACAGTGGTAACATTCATGGTTACAAGGTTACCATTAAAAACAATTTTTATTGTATACATATTCATTTCTTCCATTCCTGAAAGACTATTTTTAGTGCAAAGTTAACTTGCCAATACCAAATGCCCAATGTCCAAACATAGTTTGTTGCCTGTTAGGCTCAGATATATTTTAGATGATTACTATGATTTAACGGCCCGGTTTCGCTTGTTCAAATGTGACACTGTATCACATAATAGTCTTCTTTGTTTCTTGACTTTAATTCTTGTTACACCTTGTTTTGTAACAGGAATGAGGGTGGCGAAATGTAACTTGATATTAGTGTTCATTTTCAAGGGTCATAGCTTTGTTGTAACGACTGTTTTATTTTGTTTTCTTATCACAAAGGCCAAAAAAGTCATGACGTCAGCCGAGAGCAACGACTTTACCGTCAAAGACGAGATGGAGATCTTATTCGACGTGCTGTTAGTCTTAAAAAAGACAAGACAAATACCAGAGCGACAAATCGAGGGGAAAGAAAAAACAAAAGAATATCATTTTGCACTCCTAAAAGACATCAAACATTTGAGGAACAGAAGGCACATGTACAAATCCGTGAAACATTTGGCAGCTGATATGACTCTCAAAAATATAAACTCTTGGAAAAAATTCGGAAACGACGTCAAATGCCTCCAAAATTTCCAGATCTTGTCAAGCAAAAAGTACGAGATTTTTTCCTGAAAGGTGACATTTCTAAATTAGCTCCAGGAAAGAGAAACACAATAACAAGAAATAAAGAAGACTATTATGTGATACATTGTCACATTTGTACAAACGATACATCTCTTGCAACCCATACGTGTCATTTTCTTCATTCTACCGACTTAAGCCATTTTGGGTTATTACTCCACGAAAAAGGGACAGAGAAACATGTGCATGTAAAAAATGTGAAAACATTAACATGCTTGCTTCAGCGCTTTGGAGAAAAGGAGTCAAGAAAGTTCAATCATGTTGTTGGTCACATCAATTAAATTTCATTCATTTCAACAAAGTGATTTGAAGCAACAGGTTTTCAAAGGTGACGGAGACATGCCTGAAGTTGCACCGGTTGACTTAAACAGTGACTCAAGTGATGAACATGACCAAGATGACATAGACATTACGGTGATGCAGACTGAAATCGATTACAATGGTTTTATCAAAAGATTGAATGAATGCAAACCATTTGATGGAGTGGTTGATGAATGTGAAAATCAAGCATTACGTGTTTGTGAAATAGTTGGGGCCAGCAGAAGTGTAATTAAAACTCGCATTGGTATTGACAAAAGGCTTACACATTTCATTCCAAATGATATACCTGTTTTTATAGGAAACAGTTATTTTCAGTCAAGCTGAGGGCCGATGGGGATTGCCTGCCTGCCTGTGGTGCAGTGTATGCATTTGGCAAAGACACACAAACAGACGAAATACGAGTAAGATTGATATAAGAGCTGGCTTTAAACAAGGACCATTATTTGTCAGATTCAAACCTTGCTTCACTTAATGACAACATCCAGACAGTTGTTGATTTTTTGTCACAAACTTGGACCATTATATTCCCGATGTTCACATAAGTGATAAAGATACCCTGGAAGAGATGTTCAAACTGGACATCTGTCATTAAGTAAACCAAAATCATACATGGGTATGTGGCAGCTTCTTGCTCTTTCTAGTGTTTTAAAAATGCCTCTTTTGTCTGTTTATCCAAACATTCCGTTCTGCAACGAAAGAGTTATCTTGAATCAATTGATTCAACCTAGAGTTTAGTTAACAAACAATGTTGGTGCTCTTTTGCGGGTTTCTACTAACGTAAGCCCCAAATCATTGTATTGGCGCCCTAACCATTTTGTTCCCCTTCTGAGTTTCAATCACTAAGCGTATTGAATTTATAATCCTTTCGAATAAATATGTTGTAATTACTCATTCCTGTAACAGAAAACTCATTCCTGTTACGTCCACTCATTCCTGTTACACAAACTCATTCCTGTTAAGAATGACTTTTTCATTTTTTTTCATGATAAATATAAATACTTGAAAGGAAATATTATTTGTGGTGGTTTAACACTTATATACCTAGACTATGGTAAACAATTTTTATTTTTGTCATTTTCCTACAATTTTTTGGAGATGATGATTGCTCAAATAATATCCTTTGTTTTCAAAAACTGATTTCTGAATGCCTTTTGTAAAACAATAAATGTCATTTTGTTGTCAGAATTAGTATCAATGCTCTGTGTTTATTGTTTTTCAATGTTTTATTTCAATAATTGTCCAAAAATGTGTTAACTTATGTAATGTGACATAATTTTATAAGCGTAACAGGAATGAGTCACATATGGATCGTGATTCACAAATACTTGAATAAGTGGCCACTGGAAAATCATTAATACCTGTTATTACAATTTTATGTCCCATACATATCACAGAAAGCATACACAAAATAATGAGTATGTTGGAAAGACTTGACTTTTTAAAAATTTGAGGACTCGAATTTGGCGTTTTTCTGAAAACGGCCGATATACTGGTGCCTGCTCCTTAATTTCTTTAATCATTTATTTAGTATTACATCAGGTCTCCTATATTCAAGCAATTTTTGTTGACTGCAATTGAAGATGTACAGGAATAAGAATCGTATGAAACATTCTGTCGGGATTTAATACTTTAGCCAGAAAATAAGATTTATTTTTCAACAATTGCTTAAAATAACCCTAAAATTCGGAAATCGCTAACCTGAGAATCTGTATTTCATTTATTTGACCCGTCACCTCAAGGCAGTATCATTTGGAGGTGATTTTGAGATTAAAGATTGCATTAAGAATTTTTAAAAAATAGTATTTATAACACTTAAGTTCACTGTTTTATGTTTTACTGAAAAGAATGGACATGCTTTCTTAAACTGATAAGAACTAAAATTATACATTTCTGGTGATTTAAACATTAGAATCCCCTTTTGGGCATAATCTGGTTATGACTTTTTGATATACTCTTTTGAGCGGAGGATTCCTATTATATAATTAAAATAAATACTATTATTAAAATTATCATCAACCTATCTAAAAGTGTCAAGCCGGGCACGTCTTTGAAGGTTATAGACTATTTTTTTAATTAATGGAAAGTCGTTTTCATGGATCAAGTTTTTAAAATAAAAGTTTTTTTTTCGGTCAAACTGGATTAATCTGTTTAACAAAGTACAGTAAATGCGACTATGTGGTCTTGTGGTATGAAACTCGCTTTTGGATCGGAAGGTC
>NC_088363.1:63752233-63764733 GCF_034508935.2 Berghia stephanieae | reverse complement strand
CCCTTTCGTGCTTGCTACCCTTCGTATGGAATCCCAACGTGCTTTTCTTCGGATTTTTAATTTACGGAGGAAACTCACCCAATTAAAATTACTTCAGATTATGCCCCAGAATAGAAATGACTGTGTCTTTTATGTGTCAGTGCAATGCAGACTTCCTTTAACAAAAATAAATCTCCTCGTATTTTGTGAGGACAAAACCCAAGTTTGATCTATTTGAACCCAGGTGCCCATATTTGCAGGTCTGAAAACCGAGCGCATTATGGGCCTGAATTAACATTGTTGTAATGGAGAATATTTTGCCTTAGTTTGAGAGTATTAACTGCATTGCACTGCAACAATGAGCCCATAACCATTTGGCTTGTCAGGCCTGCAAATAGATACACATCAATTAGATCCAATGGTGTCATTTACGCATATAGGTATCTATAGAATTAATATAAGATATTTATTTCTATAAACTATCAGTCAAACCTAACATAAATATAGACCATATCATTAATATAATCATTTTTGGATAAGCTTATTTTTATATTATGTGTTTATAATTATATGAAATTGTATACGGTCAATAAAGAAATATTTGAATTGAATTAAATTGAAATCATCTCTCTCTTAATGCCAGACTAACCTGGTTTTAGTATTCGGATAATTTCTTGAAGGGAGTCGCATGGAATGTGGCCGGGACAGAATGTCCCCACGGTCACTATAGCATCGTATGTATCTGAGGATTAAGATATCGTATGTGCTTTATCATCTGAATGAAATTGCAATAAGTACAACTTAGCCTTTTGCCAGCTTTAAATAACCTGCAATTTTGCATGATATATCAAGCCATTGAATATGTCTGTCTCTTTGTGTTATTTATTTATATCCATCCATCCACCTATCTATCTATCTATCTATCTATCTATCTATCTATCTATCTATCTATCTATCTATCTATCTATCTATATATATCTATCTATCTACTTATCTATCTATCTATCTAATATATAATCTATCCTACATCCACCTATCTATCTATTTATCTATCTACCTATCTATCTATTTATCTATCTATCTATCTAACCTATAATCTATCTATCTACCTATAATTAAGATATTTAACCACGATAGTGTAGTCTACATCGATGTTTCAGGCCTTTATAGCCATCATCAGGACTGTGTGGAACATAATGTAGTAGAAATTGTAGTTGTAGTTGACTGTTACAATGATTCCGTATCTATCTATCTATCTATCTATCTATCTATCTATCTATCTATCTATCTATCTATCTACCTACCAATCAATCTATCAATATGTCTATCTCTATATCTATCTATCTCTATATCTATCTATCTATCTATCTATCTATCTATCTATCTATCTATCTATCTATCTATCTATCTATCTCTATCTATCTATCTATCTAATTATCTACCTATTTATTTATCTTATCTATATTTCTATTGTTTTGTTGCGTGTGTATCCATCCAGAATTGTCTCGAATTATATCTTTTTACTTTCTAATCCAATATGATACCACCGCAACTGTTAATGTTTCTACCATAGCTCTATAATCCTGGTTGCGTACGAGTCTCTTTTATTTCTAGTTTTATAATAAAATTACCGTTTTCAGCATCCACTGAAACACCATAGCCAATCGTTTGCTCCAATATTTTCTGGTAAACCCCCATACTTCTTGTAATCTTGTTGAATTCTTTACATGGGTCTAAGGCGTGAATGTTCTTGAACCCCCGTTCATGGAGCTGATGAAAGGAATATCAATGTCTCAATAATCAAACTTTTGAAGAATCGTGGTAGATATATACAGGGAAGTACTTACTGCGTCTTCTATCTCCTATGTCTGTTTTCCAACATGCTTTCTGTCTTTGTTTTGGAATGAGATTATTTGGTTTTTGTCCTAGTCCTGGCCAGATGCCCTGGCTGAGAGGGAAACCGTCAAGTGCATAGTCAGTTTTGGGAGATGATATTTTTTTCCTTGTAGATCATCTCTCTGTTATGCACTGTATTATTTTTTGTTATATTATATATGATTTGTAAAACATTTGAGTGTATTCCTCTTAGTGGGGACCTGTGCTTGTGTCTGGATGAGACTTTTAGTAATAATAAAAATAAAGTGTTCTTTTATAGCGCCTATCGCCGGAGTCTCAAAGAGCTTTACAATATACTTATCAAACTATAAACACACTCGTACCGAGCCAAACAGACACACACAACAGTAGCACACACTAACACACACACAACAGTAGCACACACTAACTATGCAAGTTTTACAAAATGAAATTGACATTCAACAAAATGGAATCAAAAAATAAAACGTATAATTTACTCATCATAAGAATATGCCTGGGATAAAAATTTCTGGAAAGAATGAGTCTTTAGATTTTTCTTAAAACTTTCTACGCTGCCCGAGAGCCTTACTGACAAAGGAAGCGAGTTCCAAATGGTAGGTCCTGCTTTATAAAAAGATCTATCGCCGAAATTAGTAAGCCTTGTTCTTGGCACTTTTAGTAGCTGGATCTCCGATGACTAAGCTGGCGAATCGGGGAGTAGGGGACCACAAGTTCTTGAATGTAGCTCGGAGATCGGAAATGTAGTGGGTTGAAAGAAAAAAAGACAATTTTTTATTCGATTCTGGCTCGAACGGGCAGCCAGTGTAGTGTTCTGAGCATAGTTTTTACACTTGTTTTCTCGTGTCGACCAATGCCTAGAACCATTCTGGCCGCCCTGTTCTGTACCTTTTGGAGTTTGTCAACTTTCTTATCAGGAAGGCCCACCAACAGCGAATTACAATAGTCGAGGCGTGAAAGAATGAGAGCATAGACAACTGCTTTAAGCTGGTTGGATGGGAGAAACCGTTTCATTCTTTGCAATCTCATTCATTCAAAATTCATGGTCCTCACCATCTGGTTAATCTGGTGTCCCAGACTTAAAGAGTCGTCCAGTACAAAACCAAGATTTTTTGCTCTGTCTGTCAGGGAGACGTGGCTGATTAAAATAGACATACTATGTATACCACTTTTCCTGACATTAGAGGGTGTACCACATAATAAAATTTCAGTTTTTTCTTCGTTAAGTTTTAGTATATGACTCTGTATCCAGCGATCTCAAACTAAGTACTTTGATAGTGTGCTCTTGGAATCTACACCCGTTTCTCATTTGAACCAATTCTCCTTTGTCCTACCTTTTCTTGGGTGCTTTATTTGTAATTCTAGAACTTTTTACTATCCCATTTTCTTCCATTTTACTGGCGCTGATATGACCTTAATGTGTTGCAAGCGCCGTAAAACCCTTAAAACCATAAAAACAAAACAATCGTGGTATATTAGATTTTAGAAATATATTTATATAATATATATTACAGCACAGATCAGTATGCGTTTTACATGTTGTTTTTGTACCTTAAAGTCTCATTTTGTACGATAGGAATAATTGATTAATGAAATTAATGTGTGTAGTGGGAACATGGTTAAGCATGCAGAAGGCAGCCAATGGCACAAGGAAGGCTCGAGACCCTACTAGATTCGATAGATTAGATAGTCAACGTACATTTTAAATATTTACGAACACAAACGATGACATGAACAGTATCATTCATAATTCAAATAAATAAATAAATACATGAAAACTATTGTGAAAAGTAGGTCTACTTCCTGTTTAAATCTTGCGACCTTCAAAGGGTTCAGAAAGAACAAAAACCAACCCACCATGTGATTGCTTTGTTTATGACTATATTTTAATGACTAGTTTCTAGTTGGGTTAGAAAAGCACATTGCATTTATGGGGTAGCGTGGCTCAGCGGTACTGTCTTTGCTTCGTACCTGAAAGGTATCGGGTTCTTATAGATACAACGAAGATGACCCAGTGAGGTCGTTGTTATGTTTTTTTGCCATCCACGATTCTGAGTACTTTTCACTAAACTGTATGAACTAGACTATACGAGTTCATGGTTACACATAGTTTTGTATGTTGGTCCGTTTCACTTCCGGATGGCAATGTTGTGAGCTTCTTAGACAAGCGCATACTATCTATACCCGCAGCGCTGAGTGGCCTTGAGCAAGTCACCTCACCCTGGCTCAATTTGCGGCGCTGTACTGCGGCTGACGCATGGATTGTTCCAGTCTTCCCTTGGAATAGACCAAAGAGACAAATTTCCCGTAAGGGATGAATAAAGGGAATTTTTTTATATTTTACTGTAATTTTTAATTATTTTTTTAATATATAGAAGAACACATGAACTACAAGTTCCTTTTGGGTGGAAGCATAAAATGTCATTGATCTAGAAAATAGAAATTTTGTCATTTTGTCTAAACGAACCTTTTTACCAATTGTTCCTATGCCTGCACCTAAATCAAGCACGAGAGCTCCACGTGGATTTTTTATAAGTTTTTCCATCATATCCAATGCTACTCTAGGTCCATTATATTGATCTTTGTGAGCCAACAAAACCTGAAACAATTATTATATATCAATCAAGAATGACTTAGAGATTGCAACAGATGATATACTGTAAATGTGACTGGATGGAGGGAGGAGGGGGGGGGGGGATTAATCATCTTTGTGATCTTGTCTTGTGATTATTTCTACGGTACAAGTAGGAGAGAATATAATGATGCGCGTCACAAACCAAATGTTGAGATACTTTTTTAGCGGAAATAATATAGATACTTTGTTGAGCTTTACGTCATGACAGGGCGGCTAGTGCTTTTTTAAAACTCCCTCCTTATCAGCCATTTCCAAAATTTTCCATGCACCATCACGCCAACCCAACACAAAAATAGATTTTTCTTATTCAAACAGAAAAGCAACACGTACATTCTATACATAGTATTGTTCAGCAAAATGAGCTCTACAACACAGTGTCAAGTTTTATAGCTGTAACAAAACTTTTCTTTAAATTTGGTGATATAAAGAAGAAAGTAGAATGAGAAAATTGTTGATTTCATCGTAACGAATGTGACGATTTCCCTATGGTTGGTAAGGAAAGGGTTAAACTGCTTGGCATCATGCATCTTACATGTATGTTTGCTTGTTTGTTTTGTTTTGTTTAATTTTTGTTGTTGTATTTTTAAATAGACAGTTTGCCAAAATATCCACTATCTGTTTTGGCATATTATTTTATCTGTCAGGTTTACTCCTGAGAAGGATCATCACGTTGCCGTCGTACAGGAGCTTGTGCGCTGCCATGACCCTGAAGGTGATACCAGCCTAGATCCAATCCTGCTGGAACAGCTGAAGATGAGAAGCCAGACCAAGAATGATCCAAACCGGCGTCCAGACAAGGTTCTTCCTTCTCCTGGACCCACACCTCCAACTCAATGAAAATGTCAGGTTTAGAAATCAACAAGGATTTTAGTTTTTAAGAGTTGCTATAGTGTGGTGTCGTTTTAATATAAAAATGAGTGATTACATTTGTGATTCAGTTCCAGGAAATAATGATTAAGAGCTTTGTAATAATAGATCTCATTTATCTCAGGAAAATACAAAATCAGACAGCATAATAATCAGCGCTTTAGAGAAAACGTTTATCCAAAATATGATCAAAGAAGAAACTGGCAACCCAACAAATAGTTAGAATTATACAATTAACTTAAAATGAAGAGACAAAAGGTGATTTACATCGTATACATTTGAAGCACCGGTTATAATGCCTGTTGTACTTAATGTTCTTGAATTTAGATTTGTGCTATTGACATATTCGTCTCGAGAGATGTGAAAATATTTAATTAGACGTCTAGTTTTTCAATAGGGAACAAACGTGTGATGTCAAAGAACCGGTTCCAATCTCATTGGTAGTGTACCACTTTTCCGGAGGACTGGATACGTACGTTGTGTAATTAATCTTCTGGTGTCAGATTGAGGGCAACCCGTTTTCTAGTCTAAATAAATGATGGTCGTCTTAAAGATAATCCATTCTCGCTCCTAATCCTAAGAATCTGCATAAATCATCCTACCACTAAAATAGTTTTGCCTCCTTATGATTCAATATGTATTCATTGTTAGTCATCCTCGAGGAGCTGCTGGTTAATATACACATCCAATGATTTTGAAACCGGAAGAGTAGAAGGCGTGACGTCACTACTTCTCTGCCCTATTGTTATCATCACAAAACGGAAATCGAATTATCTGGACGACTTACGTTGTCAAGGTTCCTTTTCTTTGAAAAATGTGAGTAAAGTCTTTGAGTTTCCCCGTAAGACTTGTTCTGGATGAGATGTTGATTCAGAATATCCACGTCTACCTTTGTATGTGATTCCATGACTTGTCTTTAAAAAAAAACATGAAATGAATCAATAAAGGTTTTTAAACTTGCATCCTGTTGAGCGGTTATTATAGCCAAAAATTGCTTGATTTTTCAAATCAATGATGATAAATGATGATGATGATGATGATGATGATAATGATGATGATGATGATAATGATGATGTTGATGATGATGATGATGTTGATGATGATTACGATGATGGTCGTGGTGGTTTTGTAGTGGTGCTGCTGCTTTGGTGCTGCTGCTGGTGATGATGATGATGATGATGATGATGATGATGATGATGATGATGATGATGGTGATGATGATGATGATGATGATGATGATGATGACGACAACGACAACGACGATGTTTCTTTTTTTGTGTGTAGCTTTTTGATTTTATGGGTTCCTGGTGTGTGTCCCTGATAGCGGGATAAATTTGAGTCTTTGGCTCGGCTCTCACATTCTCTCACAGTACTCAAGTGTAAAGCGAGACCCTAGCCGGCCGGTAACAGCGATCTCTCGGTCGAAAAACCATATTTAAAAGCAGATTGCAAGCATCACGTCTCGTCCTATATGCTAATTGGTGCTGTTGAATGTAGACCCCCATAAAGTGCGTTGAACACATTAAGTCGACGTTTCTCTACATCGATGCTCAAAATGTTGTTTTTTCAGTTTCAATCGACGCGAGCCAAAGTTTCGCATAATTCAAGGTTTGCGCCACAACATAGCTTTTGAAATTTATATCACATTTCCTATCAAGTAGGTATAACACTGCTTCGCTTCTAATAGGATTCAAGAGTCTGATGTCACGTCCGCCCAGCAACGAGCAACTAGGTTCTAAACAAAGAAAATCGGTACTTTTTATTCTTCATGCGGGTTAGAACTTGTTCACGTGTCATGTGATCAGAATGTATAAAAGTCAAAACATGATCAGATTTATAATGTTATTCTCCTCTGGATACACTTTTATGCTCGTCGGAGAAGTATTTCATAAGGGCGGTGATGGCAATAATGACGTCCGCCTTTGTTCCGATTGTTTAGAACCAGTTACTATGCATCATTACGAGGGATGTGACTTCACGACTGTTGAAGTGAATCCCATTGGCAGATAAAAAATGGCGAGTCCAATAACATCCATACTTTTAGGATTAGTTATTATATTTATGCCAGAGTATTGTAAAACATCTCAGACACAATACTGTTATTTTTTTGTTTACAAGTAAACACACATTTATAACTAATATTATGCCTATGAATTTTGTTTTAGGCTCTCTAGACGACCTTAATTATTAATGTCGAAGGGTCAGTTGGTGATTGTGGTGGCTATGTGGTCTTGTGGTATGACACTCGCTTTCGGATCGGAAGGTCCTCGGTTCGAACCTCGCGCTCGGCGCATAGTTGAGTCCTTGGAAATGGCTCTTTACTCACTTTCTCTCACCGTACTCAGGTGTAAAATGAGTACCTGGCCGTTAACAGCGTTGTCTTTGTCCGAAAAATTGTAATATCGCCTAACAGGCGGCATGTCCCGTCCTACATGTTAAATGTTGCTGTTGACCAGGGACCCCTTGTAAAGCGCTTTGAGCACATTTAGTGGATATCGCGCTATAAAAAGCTCAATCTATTATTATTATTATTATTATTATTATTATTATTATTATTATTATTATTATTATTACTAGACACATCGAAGGGTATTTATGAAAGACAACATCGTCTCATCGAAGGTCAAATTTAAATTTAGAGGCGTCCTGGTGTAACAACATACTTTTTTGTCCGAAAATTGAAATGACAACTAACAGACTGACTGTCGTCTACGTGCCACAGTTTTTTAAATTTTGTAAACCATTTAGAGCATGGTCTTTTGACCGTGGATAAGTGATATCCTCATACGATCTTTTTAAAGACCATTTTTGGGGGGTTTTTTTTAGTAAAAGTATTAAGAATAAAACGTTGGCATTGGTATAGAGCAATATTCACTAAATGTGCTCAAAGTACCTTACAAATAGTTCCTATCAAATAGCAACACTTAAAATGTAGGACGAGACATGCTGCTTGTTAGGCAATATCACATAATTTTTCGAACATAGACAAAGCTGTTAACGGCCAGTTACTCATTTTACATCTGAGTGCGGTGAGATTATCTGAATAAAGATCCTTTTCCACGGACCCAATCAAGCGCCACTCAGAGCGGAACTCGCAATCTGAATCTTCTAATCCGAAGGCAGCAGCTTCTAATGGTGCTCACACTATTATGTTATGACAATGGACCCAATCAGCCAAGTTCGTACCGCACTCGTAGACCATTGCGAACCCACCCGGAAGCTTCGTCACAACACACCATTCAACTAGATGCTCAGCGGTTTCGGGGTTCTTGTCCACATCGGGTACATGCTGGACAGGTTCCCACTGATGAAGCGATTTTGCCGTGAGGCAGGTCCTCGACCGAAGCCGATTCGCTACCACCCAGTGTCTCCTCTTACTGGTGGAGAAGCCTGGCAACTTCTCACCAAGCTTAGAGGAGTGTATGTCCCCACCCCCTCGAGGGATTGAATTCGTCCAAACCGACTTCCATCTCGTATATGCATCTCTGTTCGTAGTCAGGGAAGCTGCGTACAAGGGTTGCCGGGACTTATTCGGCTCGAACGGGGGCGCCGTCCATAATGCGCCTCAGAGGGGTATCCCCATTCCCTATCTCTTTGATCTTATTGAGCCAGTTTACCATAATCGTTTCCCTCCGAACATCGGGGGGCTGGATTGCTGCCATTATCGGGCCCCATTCTCTATGCGTTGTTGCCAGCGTTCCTAACACTATGTGCATTGACTTGCGAAGTTTAACATCTCCCTTCTCAACGTTTCTGCTTCTACCCCACACTGGAGCGCAATACTCCGCGGTGGAATAGCATAGTGCCAAGGCGGATGTCCTCAGGAGCGCTTGGTTAGCGCCCCAAGTTGATCCCGCCAGCTTCCTCAGAAGACTGTTGCGTTTCTCTATCTTCCGGGCAACTCCTTCGAGATGCACCCGATAGGTAAGGCTGCGGTCCAGCGTCACCCCTAAATATTTTGGATGCGGCTCATATGGGAGTGGCTGGTCCCCGGCGAGAACGTTCAGTTTGCGGGGGTGTGCCAGCCACTGCATATGCGGAATGCAGTGGCCACGGTTTTTGAAGTGTTCATCTTCAGGTACCACTTGTCGAAGTAGGATTTGAGTCTGGTGACGTCCTCGCTGAGTACGCTCTCGAGACGGGCCTGTCATAGTCTTAAATGAGTAAAGAGCTAATCAACTATGCATAAATAAAGATGTGAAGAATAAGGCCCCAGAATTTACCAGTTACTTTAAAATGAAGAACAATCAACGATTTGTTTAAGATGAAATAAAAAGAAAGATGAAATTTAATTAAATGAGATGAATAATGATTATGGCAGTTACAAATGGAAAGATTGAGATATTACGTAACTTATGATAATATAATATCAGGTTTGTAATGTTCCACTTCCAGGCAGTTGAGAAGGGTTGAATTATCTATTCCTCCGACGGCGGGCTCAGGTTTGATTCTTGATCAGTCAAAGACTGCACTGTCAAAGGCAAAAGCTCCGGCATCTTGATGGTGGAGATAAGAGTATCCACAAAGTCCCAAAAGATAAAAATCTTCAAATTTATAATGTGAGGAATGGAGGGGCTGGCCGTCCGGCATAGATTGTAGAGAGAAGTGAGTGTAGAATATTAGACCTAACAGCTTTTATAATAAGTTGCTACGTAACAGAATGTAAAACGAAAAGTATTCACTAATTTGAAATTAATTCGAGGGAAGGCTATTAAAAGAAAGATGATCTAATATTTGAAGGTAAAGTTTTTCTAAGCCTACCGAAATATAACTGGAGTGAGATTGATTCAGTTCTTACTAAAATAAAAATTTAATAAGATAAATGTGAACAATCTTTACTGTGACAGGGTCCACACTTTACTTTGAGTAATGAGTGCCCAGTCGTTAGCGTATCCCGGTGGAATTGTCTTTCCCCTAGGTTTGAAGAGAACAACTTCTAGGTCTTTTTGCACCTTATGATCTTTGCAAGTTTGAGCATTAATCCTTCGCACCAGACCATATCGTACGCCGCCAATAGGTCTATAAATACAGCACCTGTTTCCTGTTTTCTCTCAAACCCTGCTTCAATATGCTCTGTAAAGGCAATGACCTGTTCCGGTTTAATAGAACTCGCTCCAACAAATTGTAAAGACAGCTCAGTAGAGATATGGGTCTGTAACTGTCGGCCTCCTTCGTCGGTTTCCCGGGCTTCAGGATGGCAACTATCTTTGCGTGCTTCCACACTTGTGGGAGCTTTCTTTTTGCAAGGACGTCAGACATTGCCTCTGCCATCCAGGTCCGTGCCCTGGGGCCCAGATGCGTCACCATATCGGGATATACTCCGTCTATCCTGCTACTTTGCCGTTCTTTATATCGCTAATGAGAGAGAGAGAGAGAGAGAGAGAGAGAGAGAGAGCTTAGAGAGAGAGAGAGAGAGAGAGAGAGAGAGAGCTTAGAGAGAGAGAGAGAGAGAGAGATGCATCAAACAACTGCTTCAATTCAATGTATTATTAGTATATTGTTTAATACTCACCACAAAACAAACAAATAAAACACGGGTTCCTTTCCACTACTAATCAGCACACTGGCAAATTCGTTTTTCCAGGTTCGTCAAGCAATTTGATGAAATTAGAAAACAATGGTGAACATCTGTTTACTATATATCATATCATTTTTCATATGGTACATCAAAACCAAGGATTGATGCGTTGACTGATTGACTGATTAATTTATTTAATGTTAAATTAATTGACCAATTGATAATGATGATAATATTTGGTGTCGAGTTGCCACAAATGTAACGATTTGAAAATGAAATGAATATGTTTATGTTGTGAATATCGCACGCGTGAAAGAAAGAGAGGAAGAGAGAGAGAGAGAGAGAGAGAGAGAGAGAGAGAGAGAGAGAGAGAGAGAGAGAGAGAGAAATAAGTAGGAGTGAAATATCTGTTCAATGTTATAGTTATCATATAACGTTATAACAAGTGTAACTAAATGACAAATTGCCATATTTATGGACAATAAAGATCTATTATTATTATATATATTTATGTGTAAAGAGGTTTTATCCTTTTTAAAGCGAAATAAATGAATAGGATAGTACGCCCCATTTCAAACATTTCAGCCACAGCTTGATTATAAATCTGGTTGATGATCTTTTAATTACTTTCTTTGTTTGAAATAGACACGTGCAATTTCATGATTTATATTCAGATATTTTTATTAATGGCGTGTGTTTTTTTAAAGCTGTCCCTCTATCAAAAGTTATAAAAATGTGTGTCAACCTCTGAATCAATTTGTCTTAAGTGAATCTAGATTTTGGACCGTATTGATACCATATTAAAAAGGTTTTCTTCTTTAAGACCTATAAAAAAACTACTTTAAAACAGCTGACATAAAATTAGAGATTTTACACTGTAAAAAACGAAAACAAGTTACGAACCACAAAAGTGTTATAAACATACCATTTATGTAGTTTGTATTAAAATTTTGAATTTATTATTTATGGAATATTATCTACATCATGTCGCAATTACCAAAGACTGATTTGAAATCTCTCGCTTTAAATTATTTGAAATAGTGATTGTATACTCAATATTGTCAAATTAACAAACACTGTTTATATAACTTTGACAAATTTTTGTCTATGCATGAACGTTTCACAGGGCCTTTAAAGGTTTTAAAAACATATTAGGCTTTTAAACAACACGATACGGTACGGAATCTCAATCAGTTCCACTCTCGTAAAGCTGCGAAAAGAAGTCTTCTTGTATCTATCGATTAGTCATTAAAGAGGACGGCAATGGTTTGGGAATTTTGCAATCAACCATGAGAAGATCGTTATCGAAATACGACAGAGAGATCACCAGTGTAGAACGACGTGGTAGGAAAAGGAGCATAGATAACTTTGATATGGATATCATCCAAAGATGTATGGGTGAGCGTAAATATACATCCGAAAAAATATTGGACGTCTGAGTATTCAAGCAGAAAAAGGTCCATGGGTTCTGGACAGAGAATCATTGTTATTCTTGCAGGTGGTGATGATACTGGATATTTAAAAGGATGCCATGCTATTTTTTCTTCTCTGCATCATCTGGAATATTATTCTGGGGTCAATGCAAAGGTGTTTTAAGACTGACTAAATATCGTTTGGTGCCCTCTA
>NC_088363.1:63744733-63747233 GCF_034508935.2 Berghia stephanieae | reverse complement strand
ATAACATTTCGAGTTGGATGATATTAGGAAGACGTGCACCTGCTGGACTTAGAGTGAGAATATCTTCTTTGGAACCTCAATTACCTGATTATAAAACTGGTGCTCGAGTGGCCAGGTATATATTCAGACCCTTATGTTATTGAGTACTTCGGATATCTCCTCAAAACACCCACAAGGGAACAACGGTGCCAAACAAGGATTGCTTACGAGCTTTGGAACATTGATAAAGCAGGATGGAACGCATCACAACCAATGACATTAACCGTCTTGATAAAATCTACGGGGAGACTTGTACGAGCAGTGATAGGAAATCGTGGTGGCATACGGCAGTACTGACTTTGTTGCGTCAAATTGTCCTCTTCTTCCAGAGAAGTGAAACTCAACTTGTGTTCTTTGGGTCTTCGTTACTTTTATGATTATGCATGTATGATAATGAAATTTGGCTTACACATATTTATTTAAGATTTCGCTCAATTCTATGATATAACTTTTGTCTATTTCTATTTCTTAAAACTCAAATGAATTGACTCAAAACAAGTGAAAGTTGCTGTTACAAACACGTGTATAAACAACTCTGGTAGGTAAAAGAAAATAAAAAAGAATGCAAACACCAACCAACGTAAAAAGCCCACAAACTGTTAATTCAAATGGAATTTTCATTTGCAACATACCTCACACACATTTGCAGGAGAATGAATGAACATATGGATCACAAGCTAATGTGTAGGAATAGGAAATCTTTCCCTGAAGACAGCACATCGTCTGATTATTGATGGAGACATGAGCGGTGGCTTGATGACATTTGTTGTCACCAAGGAGGCAATCGTTTAGTTCCGCTTTCGTAGGTTCTTTGAGGTGGAAGAAAATAGAAAAGAATTTGATAGAAAGTGAGTGAATTAAAGAATAAATAATAAATGAATAAACAAGTAAATAAATGAGTAAATAAATTATAAATAAAAGAATAAATCAATAAGAGCATGTTCGGATGGAATATTTTCATGTGTTCATGTAATGCTTAAGCAAAGTTCAATATCATAGAGAAGAGTAAAAATCGCCTGAGTACCCTTTTAACTTTGATTTTGTTTTCTTCACATGAGTTGGGTTTACTTCTAGAAATTGAAATTAGATGCCTCAAAAGAATCTCCCACCCCACTTTTAAAAAGATAATCTACAGTATCGCCAATTTGGTGCTTTTAATGCCAGATTCCAGAAACATGTTTTAATTTTTAAAAGCCGCGTGGTATGTAAAAATTTTATTTGTCAATTTGAATGTTTTCAATTAAATAAATTTTACTTCTATGTAATGGAAAATTGATATTAAATTCACGAAAAATACAAATATTCGCCCTTAAACTGACAAGGCGTATTGAGGGTTATGTCTTATAACGTAAATTATTGAAGGTCATTTGTATGTCATGCCATTGAATTTTTATTTAATCCTAAACATCTGCTTCATGCAGGTAATAACAACGGAATAGGAAACAGGAAGATAAAGATACCGTCGATTGTTTTCTAGATTCCAGATTCCAACCATTTGACCAGTTTCAGAGGGCTGAAAACAGTATCCCGTAACACATCATCATCACCATTGCCCCAGTCAGCACCAGAGAAAAATCTGCACATGTAATGGCTGATTAGTTTTCTTTCTCGCCTGATTTGTCTTTCTCCTCCCATTGGTCCTCTCTATTTCTCACGCACGGCGGAATGCTACTCTCCACAGTGAACCTCCAGGAATCTTGATCAGCAGCCATGGATTCAAGGTCGCCGGGCGGATATTGCAGGGTTTCAGATCTCTATTGCAGACATCCTTGTTCATTCTCAGAACCCTTTCCCATTCTCAGTGGCGTGAAACAAGGCTGTGTCTTTGATCTAACACTATTTGGCACCTTCTTCTCCGACCTGCTGCCTTTGATCAGAGTGAAGACGGTGTTAATATTTATCTCTTCACCTTGACTCGACTGCGTGTCTAGACTAAAATCCGCAAGCTCCTCATCAGGGAGATGCTTTTTGCACACGCCGCCACTCTGAAGCCACACTGCGCGTCAGAAGCGTTCTGCGAGTGGATGGAGTCTGTTTAGGACCACACCTGAGAAGACTTTGCCGATGATGATGTGTAGAGAGATACCGCGGTGGTTATTACAATTGCTGCGGTCTATTTGGTTTTTATAGTGTTGTGATGTCGGCTTCACTCACGTTCTGTTCATAGAGGTGGTCAAGGAGGATTATATTTTTGCCGGCCTTGAAGACGTCAGGTGGAACTTCATTACAACCTGGAGCTTTTCCACTGGTTAGGGTTTAGCATTGCTGAGTTTCACGAGGGAGTATGTGTGTGTGTGTGTGGTGGGGGTGGGGGGGGGGGTTATCAAGTTCACCCATTACTGCCATGAGGATGATGCGCTCAACTGATGTGTCAGTGACGATGTTTCCCTGTAAGTACAGTTGCTGGTAGTGCTCCACCTATCTTTCCATAGTGATCCATGATGATTTCACCTGGGACAGA
>NC_088363.1:63722233-63739733 GCF_034508935.2 Berghia stephanieae | reverse complement strand
AACTATTTGGGAAAACTGAAGCACCTCCAGCGCAGCGTCCACCTGTTTCTCATGTCCCAAAATATTTGGATAAAGCGTTTGGTTATATTCTATTCCATTCTGACACAGAGGGATTGTTATTGGTTCACAATAAGGTCTTGGTGTCGATCGAGTAGTAGCTTGCGTGGTTTGAATTTCATTTCTATATGTTATAGATCTTGATGTGTCATTGATCCCAAAACAATGGCCTGATTTAGGAAACAGTTCACAATTTAGCGGTTTTGGCCATTTAACATCAGACCTTATGACTGTTTCACAGTATGCTCTGCACGGAGGAATTGCTTCCTCCAAACCCGTACAAGGAGGTGCATAAACAGCACACAAAAACCGTCTGAAGTGAAGACTGCTAAGTAATTTTACAAATGGATAAAAATAATGAATTTCCAGTTCAGCTTCCTCCTGAGTTTCATGTCCCAATATATTTGGAAAATGCGTGTGGTTATAATATATCCCAACAAGACACAGATCAATTTTTATAGGTTCACAAGATCTATTTGCCGGTGCTGTTGAAGAGGGCGATTTTTCAGGAGCTTGGGTAATATCATTATTTTCTGTAGGTTTTGATATTACATCAATGCTCTTTATCTCTGTTACTCCAACACAAAGGCCCGATTTAGGAAATCGTTCACAATTTAAGTGTTGCGGCCATTCAAAACCCATCTTGTCAAACGCATCTTGGCAGACGGTCCTCACTGCCTCGCAAAGTGACCTGCACGGAGGAATTGCTTCCGTGACATTAGTACAAGGAGGTGCATATACTGAGCAAACAAACCGTTTGAAGTAAGGACTGCACTGAATTTTAACAAACCAGAAAAATTTATGCACTTCCAGTCCAGCGTCCACCTGGCTCTCATGTCCCAAAATATTTGGATAATGCGTTTGGTCATAATCCATGTATCGACACAAAGGGATTGTTATTGGTTCACAATAATGTCTTGGTGTTGATGGAGTAGATTTTGGAACTCGTTCACAATTTAGCTGTTGTGGCCATTCAATACCACGCAACATTAAAGAATCGTTACATTCAGTCTTTACTGTTTCACAGATTGAACGGAAATAAAGTGTGGCTTCAGTTCGGGCAACCGGACATTCAGGAAAATACGCATTGCACAACAGTTCTCCTATTTGTGAACTGCAATTGCTTTTGATTAGTTTTTTGAATTGACGAAAATCTCTCCTTGCCTCGCGCTGATTTTGATGTCCAAACACATTAGGGAAATGAACGTACTGGTAAGGCAAACTGTCTCTGCAAATGCGGATTCGAATTTTTTGACAATCCTTGTATTGGCCATTAGTCCCTGAAACATCGACTCTCAGAAATAGCAAGATTGAGAACATAAAGAAGAGTAGTGTCTGCCGATTTGGTGACATCTCCAAACAATCTGCATTCAAAATGGAGGAAGAACAAAATTATTATATCAACATGTTTTATCAAGATTGTGCATACAAGTTTCAGGTTTGAGATTTTTTGGTTGTTGACAATTTGGTATTATCTTGTTAATCACTAATTGGATTAAAAGTTATAATACGGCCAGATAGGGAAATATGCCTAGCCAAGTCGGAGTAAAGAAAAATGTGATCCAATGCGTCAATTTGCTATTATGCCGAAATAACTTGAAGTAGAAAATTGAGTTAAAATTCAAAATGGTAAGTATATGGAAATATAAGGTTTTCGAGTGATAACTCAATTTTTTAAACTTCAGTGTTATAAAGAGCAATATCCACAAAACGTGCTCAAAGCCCTTTACTAGGGATCCTAGTAGAGTCAACGCTGTAAACGACCAGGTACTCATTTTACACATGAGAACGGTGATAGAATGTGGGTAAAGAGTCTTTTCCAAAGACTAAATTATGCGCCGTGGCTCGAACCTAGGACCTTCCGATCCCAAAGCGAGAGTCATACCACAAGACCACATAGACGCATATTTTAAGTACCGGTTTAAGTGTAAAATTCACTTTTATATTTTAACTTTATCTCGAATGAATACTGTTTTGAAATGATTGGTCACAAACTCACTTTTAACATATTGTCCACAAAGTTTCACAAGATCCATTGCTGATTGTTCTTATAATAAATCGTAATATTTTCATTTACCCTTGTCCACATTAAATCCATGGTCTATAAAGCGTTACTCTGAGTAAGACTTGTACATCAATTTTGTAAGCAAAGATAACGTAGGACTCGTTTACGGCTAAAAGCTAATTAATTCTGCCGAGCCTAGATCACTAGTCATTAATAATAATAAAGAAGGCACCTCTGTGAAAAAAATGCTATTGTTACCATATTGTTGTGGGGTTTTTTTTTTTTTTACTAAACATGCCAAATTACCTATTGAACAGTCTTATTCCAGAACGAAAACAAAGCACCAAGAAAGCACAAATTTAATGTGGTAAATCATTTCAAACCATCGTTATACCAGAGTAGTAGTTCTTCAGAGCTGTGAGCCCATGGAGCCGGAGTTTATCCCAGTTTCTAGATCGTATAGGACGCTAGTATATTGCCAAATATTTCCACCAGTCTAAAAGGCCCAGCTTCTCGATCGCTGGGTGGACAAGGGGTCCGAAAAAATCTCGACTGCAGCCGGGATCGATCTCGGTCCCTTAGCATGTTAAGCGAGGGATCTACCAACTGAGCTATTGGGACCCCATTTTGGATTAAATTGATGCTTAATTTTAAGTTTAATTTATCAGATTTCAGACAAAATATGAATTTCATTTAAGAGAGGGGCTTTGTTTTTAAAAAAGCAAAAATACTTCAATGTCCCTTATTTTGATTTTTTAAAAATTGAACCTGATTTTCTTCTTAGTTTTCATTCCGATATAGACCCCTAATGCTAAATTGGCGCCGTGGGTCATTTATTTACCTCTGACAAATGGGGTAAAAAAATCACCAAGGGTTATATTTAAAATGTGAAATTAACACGAGGCTGCTTATGGGTATCTAGTAAATACTTTGATTTTAGATACTGACAAAAATGAGATAAACATTTTATGTATGTTGGACTTATCGGCTGCATTTGACACGATTGGCTACAACATTATGTTGAATCGACTCGAATGCCTTTTTGGTATCAAGGGATTGGCGCTGAAATGGTTCGGATCTTATTTACCGAATCGTCGACAGATTGTTGTTGTTAAAAAATGTCAAATCATCTGATCATCCTCTGAAATTTGGTGTTCCACAGGTATCAGTATAGGGTCCAGCTCTTTTCACAATGACATGAAATCCCTCTGATCAATTATTTCTGGTTTTCATCTAAATTACCAATGTTATGCAGACGATGGTCAAATCTTTAGGTAAGCAACCTACGACCATTTACATCTTTTAATTGAACGTTTCCAATCTTGCTTTGTTAAATTGAAAACTTGGATGGAACGGAACAGAATAAAACTTAACGATAGTAAAACTGAAATAATATTTATAGCTAGGCCAATAATTCTTTAAAATGTAGAATATGAATCAATTGTTTAGGAAATAGTGTAATTGAAACTGCATAGGTTGTTCGAAATTTTGGTGTATTTATTGTTTCAGATTTGTTTTTTAACACCCAAGTTAATCAATTCGTTAGGCTAATGTACATGGAAATGAGAAAAATACGTAATGTCAGACATTTCATTACAAGAGACATTTCGGCCTTGTTAGTTAGTTCTCTAATCCTGTCAAAGCTAGATTTTTGTTATTCTCTCCTCTGTACTATAAATAAAGACAAAATAAAATCCCTTCAGGTAGCCCGGAACGATGCTGCCAGGCTATTTATAGAAAGAGGAGAAATTAATCTGCATCGGGTTTGCTAGGAGAAATCCATTGGCTTCTGTTGAGAAACGTATAGAATATATATGATCTTTACTTTTGTTTTTAAATCACTGCACTCTGATTGTCCCGGATACATTAATGACATACTTAAATTCTACATCCCAGTCAGAAATTTGGGATCAAAGTCTGATAATCCCATGCTTGTGAAGACAAAAATGACGCCCAAAATTGGCGAGCATGCGTTTGAATATTCGGCACCCCTTATCTGGAACTCCCTCCAAAGTTTATCAGAGACAATAATGATGCAGAATTCTATTTAAAACATGATACAAATAAGTCATAGTATTCTAAGATGTATGTAAGATGTATGTGAATATTCGCTTGTCGAAGTGAGAGTTACAGAAGGTTCCTGACCTTGTTAAACAGGTAGCTTGGACTATCTGCTATTGTTGACCGTCAGTTGAGTGATAAGTGCTCACTAAAATCCCTCTTACACACTGTAAAAGTTTACACAAAGTTTTGTGTGTTGGTAAGATTCATCTGGAGGGCAGAACAGTTACATAAACGCAAAGAGTAGTACTAGAGCAACTAAAGAATCATTTAGATTCAAACAATCTTATCGAGGCTTTTCAATCAGCTTACCGTGAGTATCATAGCACTGAAACCGCCTTTTGAAGATCGTGAATGACCTGCTGATAGCAATTGATAATGCTAATATATCTATCTTTACGCTGTTAGATCTATCTACGGCATTCGACACAATAGATCACTCAATCCTATGTGATAGGCTTTATTCTGATTTTGGCATGGGCTCGTTTTAACATTTTTGTTGTAATGGAGAATATTTTGTGTAGGCTTGAGAGTAGCCCATTTCCATACAACAATGAGACTGGTTATCAGACCTGCAAATAAATATAGTCAGTTGTTACCAATGCTGCCTCTTAAATGCAATAACCGACCCAAGAATTGTGACGATCTCTGTTCTCATCAAAGCGGGCTGTTGATTTCTGGTAGAATACATGCAGGTTAGACACAGTAAAGCTGATTTTATCATATATTATATATGATGGCCTAGGTAAGAGTTGCAAGATTGTTTAATTAATTAATACCTTTGAACATTTGGAGACAAAAATCTCAACTTGGTAACTCATGAGATTTATTATTAAAGGAAAATGTATTACTATGTATTTTTATGCACTATGTGTTATAACCTATGTCGGTCAAAGGCTTCTATTAGCCTGACTACATTATCTATGAAACATTTTAAAAATGCCGACAATAAATAAATATTTGAATTGAATTGAATTGAATTGAATTCAAAATGTTTGATGATTCATCGCGATGATATATCTGGTCTCCGTGCCAATATAAATCACATAATTCTGTTTTTCAATTACAAGTATTGTTTGCTATTTTAATGACAAGAATCAGTCGTAAAAACCCGACAACTGCATTGTATTCTAGTATGAGATTGTTTTAAAGTAATTCAATGTTTAAAAGGGATTCATCGTGATATATGTTAAATTAACTGTCATCACTGAGGTGTCTAATACTTCTATTATAATTTTTCTCAATGTAAAGTCCTCTGAGATTATTTTTATTACTTTTTGTTCACCCACCCTCCCTTCTCTTCTTTAAAGCATACTCTCTATCTTTCTGTCTCTGACTCACTTTACCTTTCCCTCGTCATACGATGGTGGAAAGTTTGGCAATTTTCTTTATAATTTCAAAGATATTTAACTTAGAACATTTGGCACACACGCTCTCAAACCGATGTCTAAATATATCAGATTTCCGAACCCACTTATGGGCCAAGTTTAACATTGTTGTAATGGACAATATTTTGCCTCATTTTTTTTTAGATTTCCATTACAACAATGAGCCTATAAGGAATTGGGTTACCAGTTATCAGACCTACAAATAACTGCACGTCGTCTCAAACTAATTGGCTCTGGTGTGTCAAAATTTCTAAGGTTTATAACGTCTTTGCGTGACAAAATTCCTTGTATCCTTTTACGTAGTCAACAACCTCGGCCAAAACACCAAAATGGAAATGGCTGCACCAAAAGATATTCGATTCAAGCAGCCTGGTGTTATTAAATTCTGAATGCTAAAGACTGTTCAGACATTGAAATTCATATCGTAATGAATCGTGTTTATGGCGACGCGTGTATTGATTATAGCACTGTTTGGCGATAGGTAAGGTTCGTCGAAGGAGGAGACCAAATCAAAACAAAACTTCAAGAAAAATGCGATATTTCAACACGATACCTTTCGACTCCACACGAGTCAACAGACTCAAACCGCACTGAGGAAAATAAATTTCTCCACCTTGCTACATCTACCCGTCCCGACTTTTTAAGGAAACCATTCTGAAAGCGACAAAGGTGTGAAGGCTGCTGTCCGATCTTGGTGTAGAGAAAAAGGACGTCAGATTTTTGCAGACGGGATGCGACAAATGGTGCGACGTTGGCAGCTCTGTGATGGTTGTACGACGGTGACTATGTCGGAAAATAAAGTAGGAAATCTGTAGCAGAGATTTCAAGCTTTGTTTTGAAGTATTGTTTAACGAATTATTCTTTAAAATGAGAGAGTTATTACGGAAACTGCAAAACCATCTATTGCAGCTATGTGGTCTAGTGGTATGACACTCGCTTTTGGATCGCAAGGTCCTGGGTTCGAGCCTATCTCGGGGCATAGTTGAGTCCTTGGAAAAGGCTCTTTACTCACATTTTCTCACCGTACTCAGGTGTAAAATGAGTACCTGGCCGTTAACAGCGTTGTTTCTGTCGGAAAAAAATTGCAATATCGCCTAACACGCGTCATGTCCCGTTCTACATGTTACGCGTTGCTATTGGTCAGGGACCCCTTGTAAAGCGCTTTGAGCACGTTTAGTTGATATTGCGCTATATAAAAGCTCAAATTTGGTTTTTTTATCTCTCTCTTTCCCCCTCTCTCTCATCAACCCCTCTCTCTCTCTCTCACCAACTCCTCTCTCCCTCACTCACATCATCATTGGCTCGCTTCATCCCTCTCTTCCTTATTTATGCCCCCCCCCCCCCCTCTTTCTTTCTGTGCATGGCCTTCTTATCAATCTTATTTTTGTCTCTTTTGCCTCTGCCCTGGAATGCCTTGCTCATTACTCATCACAGACAATGCGGTTAATTAAACCTCACACTTAATTAGTATTATGTTCAAGGATGAACACAACACTAACGAGAGAAAAGGCGAAACCCACTTACCAACAGCCGCGAAGTACGCTTATAATAATCAGTTATAGCCAGATAAAGATTACGGTGTTAAATTACTGACCTTTGGATCCAAATTGATGAGTTCGAATCCCGTTTATGATATAATATGCGACCCACTGGCTCAAACTGTTATTCAAATTAAAATTATCTAAATGCATAAAACTGAGTCTACAGCATAGGTTGAATATAATATATGCTTCGTTGAGGAGAATGAATAGAATGATAATATTATATTATGTAACATTTTTATCCGGTTCGATACGATTATCTGTAAATTGACTATTTAATACACAACATATATTAGAAAAAAACATAGTGACAAATAAATATTTGCACTTCGCTCTGAGAAAAGGTGTGCGGCTTTATTGGTCTTGTGGTATGACACTCGCTTTCGGATCGGAAGTTCCTAGGTTCGAGCCTCACAATGTTGAGTCCTTGGAAAAGACTCTTTACTCTCATCGTACTCAGGTGTAAAATGAGTACCTGTCAACAGCGTTGTCCTCTGTCGGAAAAAAATTGTAATATCGCCTAACAGGCGTTATGTCTCGTTCTACATGTTACGTGTTGCTGTTGGTCAGGGACCCTTTGTAAAGCGCCCTGATCACGTTTAGTGGATATTGCGCTATATAAAAAGCTCAATAATAATAAAAACTCAATAATACACTTCCACTCTAACAAAAACGTATACATAACACACACACATACACACACACACACACAAACAATCACAAACACACAAGCACTGACATGAAAACCCATGGGTACTAATTCTCACTCACATGTTTATGAAAAAAAGGCATCTTATAACAGTCTGTATTGTATGTATTTAAAGAAATAAAGTACCTGCTATTTTGATTTTGTCATCTGGCCTTTAAGGGGATGTGGAATGTCAGACAAATCTTAGTTAATATTATTTTTTCAGTGCTGGCAATGATACTCGTGTACATATATATATGTTTGTGTCAGTGCATAACATAATCAGTCCGAAGGTGAAAATTTTGTATTAGCATTTTTGCACTTTCTGAAAGCATTTGCTCTCCAGAGTATTTTAATCTTGATTTGAAGGAAATCGGGTGATTTGTCATGAAGTTATGGTCAGATGTATTTGAAAGGTATCCAGCAACTTTTCTCAAATTTCATACTTTTTCAACTTGACTAGCTGTAAAAATTATATTTAGAAGTGAAATTAAGCTTTAATATTTCCAGAAGATGTACAAAAGGGTTGATTTAATCATTAATTACAAGAACTAGTTTTTGATAAAAATTGACCTTCTAACTAAACTTGTCAATATCTCAGTTCAAACCTTTTCACCATCAGACTGATTAAGCCATTCACTGAAACACACACACACACACACATATATATATATATATATATATATATATATATATATATATATATATATATATATGTGTGTGTGTGTGTGTGTGTATGACATATATATAGATAGATAGATATAGAGAGTGATAGAGAATGAGAGTGTGTGTGTGTGTGTGTGTGAGAGAGAGAGAGAGAGAGAGAGAGAGAGAAAGACAGAGAGAGAGAGATACATAGATAGATAGATACATAGATATATAGATATATGGACAGACAGATAGATAAATAGATACATTGATACATAGATAGATAGATGGTGAGAGAGTGAGAGAGTGAAAGTGAGTGAGGGAGATAGATAGATAGATAGAGATAGAGAGAGAGAGAGACTAGATAGAGAGAGAGAAAGAGAGAGAGAGAAAGAGAGAGAGAGAGAGAGAGAGAGAGAGAGAGAGAGAGAGAGAGAGAGAGAGAGAGAGAGAGAGAGAGAGAGAGAATAATGTTAAAGTTAAAAGTGAGCTTTGCTTCCTGTTTTTAAATTTTGTTTTTTAAAATTAAATTTATTGTTTTTAGAGAAAGACAGAGAGAGATTCGTAGATAGATAGATAGATAGATAGATAGATAGATAGATAGATACATAGATACATAGATAGATAGATGGTGAGAGAGTGAGAGAGTGAGAGTGAGTGAGGGAGATAGATAGATAGATAGATAGAGATAGAGAGAGAGAGAAAGAGAGAGAGAGAGAGAGAGAGAGAGAGAGAGAGAGAGAGAGAGAGAGAGAGAGAGAGAGAGAGAGAGAATAACGTTCAAGTTAAAAGGGAGCTTTGCTTCCTGTTTTTAAAATTTGTTTTTTTATAATCAAATTTATTGTTTTTCCCAATATCAGACCGGACTAGCAGGCCTACTTTCAGAGAGTACAATGCCCTTCATTGTTGATTGACGAAAAGTATCTTTTTTGTTAGATTGTGACGTATAGTACCTACATCATTGTGGTTATATATGTCCCTGATCAACCTTATTGGCCGCTGTGATAAATCAAATTCATTTCAGAAAAGTCGGCTGGCTTCTTATATGATTCGATGCATGTGGCTGTCATCTGTTGTGATGTTTCTGTGAATGTTTGCCGTGCTCTCATATATCGGAATAAGGATGGGTGCTGACACAACAAATGGGATGGCTGATGATTTTACGAATAAGACGAGGTGTGCGGCTATGTGGTTTTGTGGTATGACACTCGCTTTCGGGTCGGAAGGTCCTGGGTTCGATTCTCGCGTTCGGCGCATAGTTGAGTCCTTGGAAAAGACTCTTTACTCACATTCTCTCACCGTAATCAGGTGTAAAATGAGTACCTGGCCGTTAACAGCGTTGTCTTGTCCGAAAAATTGTAATATCGCCTAACAGGCGTCATGTCCCGTCCTACATGTTAAATGTTGCTGTTGACCAAGGACCCCTTGTAAAGCGCTTTGAGAACATTTAGTGGATATTGCGCTATATAAAGCTCAATTTATTATTATAACTGCAGAATAGGACCATCTGGACCGGCAAAGTATTTTCGTATTGTGGTGAATGTTTGCCGTGCTCCCAACTCTCAGGTTAAGGGGTGGTTTGGGTCTTTTATTTGAAAAAAATGTAATTACCTTTACTGGGTGGTTTTAATCATTCTGTATAGTCATTATAGGTTTATAAAAACAACATTTGGGTGAAAAATATATATTATCTCTGTTGATACACGTTTTGCGACCTAATTTTGGGGTCTGGCATAGAAAAATATAACAATCCTGTGCAAACGTTCCACAAAAACTAATGAAGGAATGACCTCCATATTTTCCCGCTTATCAACATTGGAGCATAGTGTGTCACCATAAAGAGATTTTAATTTTACAGCTTTAGCTTATGTAATTTTTAATAGAACATTACAAAGTTGAAATTCCTAACAAACGTCAAATCTCAACATGAAGGACGAGACATAATACGGGTATGACGATGTTGTTTTAATTCGGAAATATACCACGCTCTTAACTGTCAAAACATTATTTCACACCAGAGTGGTGAGGTTATGTGGTCTAGTAATTTTTTTTTACCGATGTTCCATGTCGGACACGACGTTGGAGATCATGGTTCGCCAGCTCTCTCTCTCATCTGCGAGTTTCGCACATTGATTTATGGGGCTTCCTACGTACGCTGCGACATTTCCAACCCAGCTTGTCCTTCTTCGTCCTCGACCACGCTTGCCTTCTATCTTTCCCTCTGCAATGGTCTTCTGTAGTGAGTCGTGCCTTCTGATGTGGCCGAAATATCGGGTTATCCTCTTTCTAATAGTTGAAATGATCGTTGTTGATGTTATTCCTATAGTTTGGAGTACTTGATGATTTGTTTTCTTTTCCTTCCAGGATACCCTTGCAATTCTTCTATAGGTCCACATCTCAAATGCTCTGAGTTTCTTTTCTCTCTTTTCTAGTGTCTTTGTCAGAGACCATGTTTCACATCCATAAAGTAGTGTTGACCAAATGTAGCATTTTGCCAGACGTGTTTTTGTGGTAAGTGATAGGTCGTGGGATGTGATTAGGGAATGCATTTTTGAGAATTTACTCTTGGCCAATGCAATTCGTCTGATGATTTCTGCGTCACATTTTCCATCTTCTGTCAATAATGCTCCTAGATATTGGAATGACTTTACTTGCTCTATGATCTTTCCATCTATTTCAATTGATATTTTTCCATTGTTTTTTCTCTTGCTAAATAGCATTGTCTTTGTTTTTTTCACATTCATGAGCAGGCCAAACTTTTCACTTTCAGTTTTGACTATATCTACAATGGCTTGTAGATCTGGTTCAGTTTCTGCTATAAGCACTGTATCATCAGCATAGCGGAGATTATTAATATTCACTCCTCCGACATTCATTAATTTCTGTGAACAGAGACAATACAGTATTATGAACACCTTTTTCAAACACCCCGAAAGACGCTTGTACACATGGAAAAGACCGGGTGATGTAAAAAGAAAGCAAATTGACTACATCCTGGTAAAGAAACGCTTCAAAAACAGTGTAAAGAGATTAGAACGTATCCAGGGGCGGATATAGGTTCAGACCATAACCCAGTCCTAGCAAATTTCTTCTGTAAATTGAAAATTCCAAAAAAGACAAAACTTACACCCAAACTTGACCTTACAGCTCTCCAGCTCCCCGATGTCAGAGAAAATTTTGCAGTTACTGTAAAAAAACAGATTTGAGAGATTGATGGAAGAAACAGACGAGCAAGTCCCTAGAAATAAAGAAGAAGAAATAGAGACCAAATGGGTCTAGTAATATGACACTCGATTTCGGATCGGAAGGTCCTGGGTCTAGCTCATCACATAGCTGAGTCCTTGAAAAAGGCTCTTATTCATATTCTCTCGCCGTTCTCAGGTAAAAAAAATGAGTACCTAGCCTTGTCTATGTCGGAAAAAAATTGTAATATCACCTAACAGGCTTCGGTTCTCGTTCTAAGTGTTGCTTTTGGTCAGTGACACCTTGTGAAGCGCTTTGAGCACGTTTAGAGGATATTGCGCTATAAAAAAATCAATTTATTTTTTAAAGGAATATAATTGAACAGTCGTTTCCAAGAAATAAACTCGAACATTGGACCTTCAAATCCAAAGGCGAGTGCTACACTACTAGACCGCATAGCCGCACATTTATTTTATACATCCTTACATGAATACAGACCCTAAAATTCTCATTTTACTTAATTAAGATTACAGTACAGAAGTTCATTTCATGTAGACCTACTTTATATTCATTCTACATTAATTGTTACATGAATACAGTTTTAAGGTATATTTATGTGAACTAGTTATTATTTCATGTATATTAATCATTTCATGAATCGAATATCTATATTTTAACTAAGGTCCCAAGCCGTCACGTCAACTCGTGTGTACTGGCTTTAAATTTATTATATACAAATCAATGTATGAACACATAAAAAAATTCATCGTTTTTATTCGACTAAGATAACATATATAATGTAAATCATGCATGAATGCTAACTACAATTTTTTTGTTTTCTCAACCAAGAGTACATAACCAAAATTCAACACGTGCGGATTAACTTCAATTCAATTATGATTACTCGACCAAAATTCAATCCGTGCAGATTAACTTCAATTTTGTTGATAAATATCATTAAGCATGCACAAAGCGCTTTACAAGTAGTCCTTGGTCAACAGTGAAATTAGCAAATGGGATTAGACATAACGCCTGTGGTCGAAATCTCTATTTTTTTAACTAGGGTTGTCTATGTCAGATAAAGAATTGTAATCTCGACTAACAGGTGTCATGTTTCGTTCTCGCATAATTGAGTCCGTGTAAATCTGATCCAAAGGTTTACTCGTGTGCACGAATTCTATATTTATTTCATATACTAGTAAAAAGCCCGCAATTTCGCGCGGAAAGAACTATTTTCATTCGATATTGCCTGAATCTTTTTCTTGATTATCTTGATTACGATTAGATGCACACTTTAATCGATGTGCTTGTCGCTGCCATGTTTTATTCGGCATGATTTTAGTTTATCAGTCAGTAGATATCAATATCAATAAGTCACAAGTCTTTACCACGCTTGACTTGGGAGGCCTTCTAAAAGCTCCTACAAAGGGAAAAAACTTAAATAATATTCCCTCAACTAACTCCAAGAAAAAGTAAAACCTAGAGTACCTTTAACTATCCCTAATAGGAAAATAAACACCCTAGCATTATGACTAACCCTAATAGAAAAAAACCCTCGGACTGCTTTGCACTACTTTTCAATACTTCACAAATTAAAATGCCGGCCGAGAATCAAAACAATGGTCAAATTAGGAAATTTTAAACTTTCACAAATCTATCAAGGTTTGTTCTGGAGTTTTAAAAATGCTTCTATGTGATGATAAATTGAATAAATAAACGCCTGACAAAATATCAACGGCGAAAATACAAATTGAAAGAATACTGGGGATGTAGGAGCTTTCGGAATGTCTCCCCCCTAGCACCTTTACTAAGACTTATGACTAACCCTAATAGAAAAAAAATCCTCACAAATCTACGAGTATATGGTGACAAATTGAATAAATGAACGCCTGACAAAAGATCAAGGGTGAAAATTCAAATTGAAAGAATACTGGGGATGTAGGAGCTTTCGGAATATCTCCCCTTTACCTAACTTATGTGAGGTCAAATGAAAATCTGAAGCAGACGCGAAAAATATCAAGTTTGTTCGGGCTAGAAGCTAGACAGATACAATTGACAGGTTTGCCGACAACGTTTAACTAAATATTTCCCAGGGCAATAATTATCACATCGATGGCATAAAAACGACCGTAATATCAGCAGTAATATTAGTAGACGTTGTTAATCGATGAAACTTGTTTAAAATTTGTGTAAATCCGAATACCTTCACGTGATCAAGTGAATAATATCACTATGAATGCCACGATTTGCTGAAAAATGCCAACACACATACACACATGTATGCACCACACACAACACACACACAAACATACACACGCACACATACATTAACATACACGCAATTAGAACATACTACTACATAACAACACTGATCACCGCTAAATCAACAACACAACGGAAGTAATAATAATAATACTTGATGTCATAAATAGATGACGCAAACTGACAACTTTTTACAGTGTCAAAATTAGTTTATTTTGAGAGTCTTAGTGTCGTCGGTACATATCTTATGATATCTGTTTGACCCAACGAACGTTCAAACTGACTATAAATTATAAAAGGAAATCAAGTTATCTGTTTAAATACATTTCTAATTTTCAAATCTTTCAGTAGAGTTGTGCGCCGTATCATTTTTTTTTTATTGACTCAAATAAGCACAATGTTCTCCACAATGCTATATTTTTTAAAGAAAGGATGTCATTACCCGACGATAGACCATATATTTTCCTTAAAATGGTTTACCACAATTCAACTTGTGAACAATCTGTATATTATATGAGGTCCAGATACAGACCTACTTTATATTCATTATATATATAACTTGTTACATGAAGACAGACCGTACTCAGGTGTAAAGTGACTACTTATCGTTCTCTATGTTGCAAAATAATTGTAATATTGCATAAAATGCGCCATATCTTCTGTTGGTCAGGATTCACTGTAAAGCGCTTTGAGCATGTTTAGTGGATATTGCACTATATACAAATTCAATCTCCTTTTTTAATGGAAAATAAGTTAACAGTCTTTTCAAGAAATAAACACGAACATTGGACCTTGAAATCCAAAGTCGAGTGCTAACCTACGTGACCACATAACCCCAAATATATCATATAAATCCACAGATACTACTATTCACGATAATTTGTATCTTTCTCCTTCTGCATGAATGACAATCTGACCCCAAACTAAAAACGTTGGATCTGTATTCATGCGCACCAAAAGATTATTTATAATTACCAATCAGCTGTCTTTTACACCGTATTTCACACCAATAAATTGTGCGAAAACATTCTGCAATCGTTGAACAACATTTTTATTCAACGCGTTCACAAGCATTTTTCAATGATTACGTATTTACTAAGGAATGATAGGGTTTTCCATTGAGACGTGTGAAATAATAATAATAATATTGTCATCATTTTTCAAAATTAATGTACAATGGGTCCATTTGAATCGGCTTTACTGGGATTGTGATCTGTCTCTTCTGCTTTCCCATTATTCCGATTCGGCTTTGAATGGTCACATTGCCCAATCGCAACTAAAACTATTGCTCCTTTCTCCTCTGATGACGTCATTTTGTCCGTGAGAGCGTCGGAGAGTAGCGTCCCTTTCGTCTCGGGGACGAAGAAAGAGACAAATATAGCGACAACTACCATAGCAGTGATGATTGCGTAGGCTATCAATGGACGATTGTCCTGGAAAGGAAAAGATGGAATGAGTTGTTAACGGCTTCTTTAAAAAACAAGTGAATGATGATGATGAGGAGGAGGAGGAGGAAGAGGATGAGAAGGAGGAGGAGGATGACAAAGAAGAAGAAGATGATGATGATGATGATGATGATGATGATGATGATGATGATGATGATGATGACGATGATGATGATGGTGATGATATTGATGAATTTAATGAATAACAATAACAATAATAACCTCGCGCTTGTTCACTTGAAGCGCTGCACAGTTGCGTCGAGAGAGAGAGAAAGAGTGAGAGAGAGAGAGAGAGAGAGAGAGAGAGAGAGAGAGAGAGAGAGAAGATGAGAGTGAGTGTGTGTGAGCGTGTGAGGGAGAGAGAGATAGATAGATATAAAGAGAGCGAGCGAGTGAGCGAGAGAGAGAGAGAGAGAGAGAGAGAGAGAGAGAGAGAGAGAGAGAGAGAGAGAGAGATTTTTTAATTAAAAAAACAACTATATAGAGTGGACTACAACTACAGCTATAGGAACCTCATAGCCGGACACCACCAAAATATTACGTCACAACAATAAGCGGAGATCGCCAAAAAAAAAGTGAACAGTGAGTTATTGAACTGATTCAATCTATATTTACAAAGGATAGTAAAGATACCTCGCAATAGTTTTGTTGTTACGTTTAGTAAAATCGTATTTTTCCTTTTTAAAGATAATACAGAAAAAAGGAGTAATTTAAAATTTTAGCCAGAAAAATCGTCCTTCAAACATTAAAGTAGTCCTTCAGAGCCATTCGGTCCATGGAGCCGGAGTTTAACCCGATTTCTATATTGTGCAACGGGCAATAGAAATTGCTTGCTAACCTTTGGATAGGACGCAAGTCTATCGCAAAGTACTTTCCGCCAAATCTAATAGACTCAGCACCCATTCACTACTGGGTGGACAGGAGGGGGGTCAGAAATAATCTCGAATGCATCGATCAATTAGAATGACCCTAATCTTGGTAAAACCCTTCAAACCTGGGACTCCTGATGTCCCAGGTTTTAGAGTTTTTGCCAAGTTAAAGGTCATTTTAATTGATCGATGATTGAAGGACCAGTTTTTTGGACAAAGTTTTAAATACCGTCAGATGGGATTAATTTGCCTCCAGGGGTGACTGTGCTTAAAGGGGTTATTTTGCCTCCAGGGGTGACTTTGCCTCTAGGGGTGACTTTGCTTCTGCCGATCTGGAGCATTTTGACTATTCTCAGTCTTGTTGTAGTTATTTCCTTTGTGAGAGGACTTGCTTTTAATCTAAAGAAATAACTATCACGACAATAGATATATTCTAATTTGTCCAAATCTATGGAGATAAAGTCACCCCTTTATGCAAAGTCACCCTTTGAGGCAAAGTCAAACCTTGAGGCAAAGTCACCCTTTGAATCAAAGTCACCCCTTGAAGCAAAGTCACCCTTTGAGGCAAAGGCACCCCCACGAGGCAAAATCACCCCTTGAAGCAAAGACACCCCTTGAGGCAAAGTCACCCATTGAGACAAAGTCATCCCTTGAGGCAAGGTTACCCCTTGAGGCAAAGTCACCCCTTGAAGCAAAGTCACCCATTGAGACAAAGTCACCCTTTGAGGCAAAGTTAAGCTTTTTATTCAGAGTACAACAGAATAATGTTTTACTTGTGTGAGAGTCTGATTGAGCTTTAGGACATTTGCAAGTTTGCTTGAAGGTTATAATTTTTGTAACTTACCAAATCTACTGAAAAAGGAGCAACGATACCACCTACTCGAGCTGCCATGTTGACGAGACCGTACCCAAGACTCCTGTAATGGTTGGACATAATGAGAAAATGTATAGTTAATGGAAGTAGTAGTAGTAGTAGTAGTAGTAGTAGTAGTAGTAGTAGTAGTAGTAGTAGTAGTATTAGCGGTAGTAGTAGTAGTAGTAGTAGTAGTAGTAGTAGTAGTAGTAGCAGCAGTAGTAGTAGTAGTAGTAGTAGTAGTAGTAGTAGTAGTAGTAGTAGTATTAGTAGTAGTAGTAGTAGTAGTAGTAGTAGTAGTAGTAGTAGTAGTAGTAGTAGTAGTAATAGTTGTCCAATGACTACTATCACTACTACTACTACTACTACTACTACTACTACTACTACTACTACTACTACTACTACTACTACTACTACTACTACTACTACTACTACTACCAATACTACTACCACCACTTCTCCCTCCCCTCCAATCAACTCACCTTACAACTGTGGGGTAC